>NC_046229.1:6833888-7018888 GCF_009819885.2 Catharus ustulatus | reverse complement strand
TTGTCTGAAGCCTCTTTCTTCCCCAAAAGATACCAGATTAACAGAAGCACCTGCTCTCAAGGATGAAATTTCTATTTGAGCAGTTACAATAAACTGGTCCCCAGAAGAGTCACAAACCAAGCTCTTGCTGCCTCAGCTACTCCCAACCTGTGTATGTCCCATCTTCCTGCTCTCACCCTTACGAAACGAGAACAGCCTTAAAATTCTATTATTTTACTATTTAAATTCATGCATGAAATGAGTTATAAAAACCAGAACTCCTTTTCATGAGCACTAAGAAAGGCAACCTTAATTTCCCCCAATTACTGAGATCATGGTTACTGCATTCCAACTATCCTTACATCAAACAGAAGCAAGGAGTGTGTTTCCCATTTCCCTTATTTCCATTATCTCTAACAACTCACAACAGCAACATTAAAACTGGTTCACAAGAAGCTGAAGTATCAGCAGAACACAATAAACTTTTTTCTCCCTCAGGATCCAACATGGTTAAGAATGCTGAAAACTGAAAGATCATGGGGTTGGGGGTTTTCTCTTCCTTTTTTTGTTTGCTGTTTTTTTGAGAGGGGTGTTATTGTTTGCGGGGGTTTTTTTAAAATCATAACTACTAGACTGACTTGAATTTTTTAGTATCATGTACAATGGGCTTTACTCTAATGACACAAGTACAATTTTTGGCACTTCTGCAAGACTTATTACCACACAGTGAGGAAGTGAATCCTTCCCAAAACCAATCGGATAAGCGTAAGTCACTTTAATTATCTTGTGTCTTAAAACTGGACAATCCTAAATCAAATCTCCTGTGATAAAACAGTAAAAACACAGAACTGATTATCCCAGACATGGTAATTTTTACATGCATGAAATTAGTTTAAATTGCTTTATCCTAACTTTTATAAATTGAAATTAGTCAAGGGGGTGTGGTTAAAGAAGTGGCGAAGGACCCACACTAACCTCCTCAGTTTTTCAGGGGAAAGAACATACTTAACATTCACCATAATCCAATCCACATAAAAGCATCCGAGCAAGCCAAAAGTCAAAGTCAGAATGTTATCTAAACCAAAAACATTTAGGACCTGTTTATTAAATTACTCAGTTACTTTTATATTTCTTAATCATGAGTAATATTCATAGATTACCATGAACTTCCAAGACCGAGAGGACTGTCTAAAAATTTTCTTTACTAAATTGAGATTATACTATAAATGTTAAATTGAAACTTTACCATATTCCTGAACCCACATAATGAAACAGACTTCAAGTATTCTTCTATGTATCTAAAAAAAAAGGATCCTGCCAGATCCACTCTACTACTCTACTGCAAGTCATTGATGACAATCACAAAATGAAAGTAACACACGAAGTAATTAACATTACAGACAACGCAATTTATAATTACCGTATTCTTACAAGGAAAAAAGCAGAATATTTTCTAATGAGGTATGTATTTAAATTTAAATATAGCAAATTTTACACTTCTGATTAGTAGGCACCTGCTCTGTCAGGACTATTCGTTTTTTTACTCAATCAGTTCCAGAGGAGACTCCAAATGATGCAGCAAACGCAGACATGGCATCCATTACAATTAAACAGCCAGCGAATGTAAACCTCACAACTTGTTTTCATATCACAATGACAGCATGTGGTAATGAACTTTCTGTTAAGAACTGTTAAGACCTGGAAAGTGAAAGAAATATATACTCCCAAATACTAATTACTCAGATGCTTAATACTCAACCTCTTCAAAAACCTGGAGATCAGCCAGAAAGTGTCATAAATGGTTTCACTTTGTACCAGAACCTTATTTATCAGCATTCTTAATTTCTATTTGTGCAGATGCCATGCTTAGTATTTAGCAATGGAATAGCTAAATACAACAGCAATGCTAATTAGATCATCCATTGGCATTTGAGATTTTTTTATAGCCCAGAATTCTCTATTGAATTCAGCCAAGGAATGTCAACCACATCTGCTACAGCCCCCACAGAAGGGAAGATGGTCCTGCTCACAGGGGATAAAGGTGGTTGTGCTCCCAAGGGATGATGCAGACCCTCAATGTGCCAGTGGCAGCACATTTGTCCTGCCTGAAAGGTGACTGCTCAGCACCACAGCTGAGTAACTCGTCAGTGTGCACCTACTGCTGCCCAAGCAAATATCCAATGGCTCTCCTGCACCAGCAACAAGTGGAGTCACTTGATGTGAAATGAGGATTCAAGGTATGGACCAACAATGCTGTGTTGGGAGCAGGGTGTTACCAGCAGGATGGATGCTGAGCTCCCCTGGGTGGGATCTGTGTGCCAGGGCACAGTTACAACATCAGGCACTTCATTTCTGCTTTTGCCTTTCCCCTTTCCTCTCCTCAAACCTCACCCTGGAACTTTCACATCTTTTGGTTGCAGAAATATGTTCCATTTTGACAAGCTCACTTACTTACAAAGAGGCAGGATTTCTCATTGCTGTGCTGCAATGACTTAAAACAACAAACCAATTAAGAAAAAAACCTGCAGCTTAAATACCAAGAACAAAAAGCAGCAAGAACGCAACCTCTCTCCTGCTTCCTCTGCTGGATGGTGTTCTATGCTACCAAAAATCCACTGAAACATCACACACAACAATTCATTCTACTCAAATAAATCAAAACCCAGTGACCTCATGGGGGAAAAAGAGTTTTACCTCAAACATACACATGTAAAACTAGCACCCAAAAAGTCATCCATACATATAAATAAAATCACAATGCTTCCATGTAAAAACTGTAACTAAAACATCACCTACAACTGATCTGAGATTTTTTTTACAGTGAACACATATTTGACAATTGCTCATTCCACTTGACACTAGTGATAAGTACTAGTGAAAGTCTAGAATTTCCCAATAGAGAAAAAAAAAACCAACAGAATAAATTTCAGAAATTTTACTAAATTATTCTTGCACGGCTCTCATCTTACAAACTCTGCAATGCTAACATTGCTACAAAAGTCAAAATAAAAATTGAGAACATATTGTGAATGTATTTAAAGTAAATTATAATTGCTTTTTTAATTTTCTAGGGTTATTTTCAAGACTTCACTGTATCACTTGATGCTATATGTGCAAAAATAGATAAGTTAACATTTGTAATATATTTAAGTTTTACTTACACAAACACATTTTTAAAAAATAATTAGTTAAAACTCATACATTTACTTTAAACTTTAATGAGCAGAACAGATATAATTTGTGGCATTAAAGCTACTCAGACTCAATAAAAGCTAAAACTTGTCCTTGCCGAGCGGTGAAACGCGATTTGCACGGCCTGTGTACACCCTGTTTCCCACACTCAGACTGTCAGAGCACAAAAACATTCTCCTGCATGGGGAGGTTTGATACCCATCTCCCTGGTGAAAGTGTGCAAAAGGATCTGAAAGAGTTATTGACAATTCTTACAGTATCCCATATTCCATTAGGAAGTACAAGCAGAGAACATATCTTAACTCTGAAGGGAGATGAAGCAACAATGTTTTAAATTACTATTGACTCCACTAAATTTCCTGATAATGTCAGAAGCCTGTAGTCTGGCAGGTTCATAAGAGACTCAAGATGATACAGGAATCCAATTATGCCAAGTCTATTTAGTTGTCCTGTTTGCTAAGCCAAAGGTTAACGAGAACTGCACTGAAAAAACCTCCTGTGGTATTACAAAGTATTTCTTATGCTGCATAACATGCAAATGAAAAAGTATTTTAATCAAGTCTTTCTTTAACTCCTTAATTGCAATGGGGTACCCTACAAAACAGCAAATTAAAAACTCATGATGGAAAAAGTGATCTTAAAAATTTTGCCACAGAACTCAAGAGATCATCATTAATTACTAAAGCAATCATCACCGAATAGTTCTAATTTGGGGAAAAAAAGTTCAGATCACAGGAGCATAGATAGTCATTGCTGTCATTAAATCTTTATAAATAGTAAGCCAGGGCCTCTAATTTTAGACAGAAATTAATTGTATTTTTGTTGGCAACACACTCAAATCTGTTTACACAGCTGACAAGTTCCAGCTCCACCAGACTCCAGCAGTGAGCTTTGAGGACTTGTCTGCTTCAGAGCAGATGACTCAACATTCACCAATTTCATTAAAGATGAAAAGGGGAAAAATTCACCTGCAACAATGTCACTTGTAAAAAAAGACTTAAAGCAGATTCATGAGTTTTACATATGTGAGGTATCCTATTCAAAAGAAAAAAAGGGGAAAAATACATAAAAACCTAACAGCTGTGGGAAAACAGATTAAAAGTGTTGAGTTTCCAATTCTTTTTTGGGCTAATGTAAACTAATAAAATGTTAAAATGGATCCTCATTTCAAAGCCTGTAATTACCACACAACACCATTCTGTTATTTCAGACCTTACATCTACTGGCTCAGATATGCCCTTGAATACATGGACTGGGATTTACCCACCTTCCTCAAATTTACTGTTTCTGCAAACACCAAAGACATATTTCACAAGTACACTGGAAATTCAGACAGCTTTTGCCTTTTGTTTTTTTTTTTTTTAATTGGCATAAATCCTTTACCCAGAGCAAAAAAAGGAGCAGTCATACTCAAACAGCAATTCTCCCTTTACAAGAAGAGAGCAGAAAAGTAATGCCTGGCAGATAATGGCAATGTGTAAGAAAGCAAACTCCAAATCCATTTTAATTTTGTAGAACGTTCAGGTTCAATAGAATACTTAATTTTTCTACATTTTTCTCAGGTCACAAAACCTACATGCAACACAACAACATAATTATTTCACCCCTTTAGGTATTTTTTTAGTGGATAGGTTGGGTTTTTTCTAAAGAAAGGCAGACCCCACTGGCTGGCACTGGGAAATACCAGCAGAAGAAAATCACCTGAGCAAAACTGAAAGACATGCTGTAAAACACACTGTAAGGATGACCATGCAAGGAAACAAGTCTAATATTTAATGGGATACTACAGGTAAGCACCACAACTTCATGAATTTGTGGGCAATTCTGAGTGAGTGGATTCTGTCACTGGTGGTGACCCCTCACTGATTTCAGCAGGAACAGAAAGCTTGAGCATGAACTGGGTGAGCTAATGTGCTGTGAAAAATACCTAGATGTGCACTCAGAGCATACATAAAAATCTGGGCTTTTTTCCTGAAGCTCAGTCACTCAATAGACTTCAACTTCCAAAACACTGCACAGCTTTCCTTCAGTCTAGAATATCTCCTTTTTGTCTGAAACTGAATCTGACACCCAGGAATCATCTCCCTGAGCTCCAGTCATCCAAATCTTGAGCATTTGTACATTTGTATCTTCCACGATAAATTTCTGATGTGTGTAATGTCAAGGTACTGCATATGAGACAGTAAATGCCACTGAGTGATTCCAATCAAAAATCCATGTAAAACCAGCCATTTTTAGGAAGGAATGAGATGAGAAGCAAAGAACTCACCGAGTCATCTGTGGCAGAAGAAGGCCAACCTTCCCACAGCTGGTGACGAACAGGGATGCTGGTCAGGTCATACACATTCCGCTTCACCTGGAAAAAAAATAAAAATAAATCAGAACTTGCCTTTAAAAAGGCAGCCAAACAGCATTGTTTTCATCACAGCCCCAAGCTTTCTGTTTTTTCTGGTTCTTATAAAATCTGTTCCTTCAACACTCTTCGATTCAGATGTGGTCAGCAGGTTCACACAGCCAAAAGCAACTGAAAAAACTGCATTGAAGAATAAAGAATTAAGATCTAAAAATTACCATTCAAAATGATTCCTCATTTTCTGAACAGCAAAATGGTTTGCAACAATCAGGAAGAAAGCTGAAATCTGCCAAAATGGTAAATGCTAACATAATCCATTTAAAGGTTTCATATTCCAGAAATGAATGAAAGATTATTCAATGCTACTACCATTCTTAGGAAGATAATACAGTAAGAGAGGAATTTCATATCATTTGATCCTACCTATTAATCAGTACTTGACATATCTTCAGCACTGAAGCACAGTTGAGGTTTGACTCCATGGTAAAATAATATAAACACATGGAAAGTACATATGCTCCCTCAAAAATTTGTCATTTATTTTTAGTACAAGATCTATATGAAACATCTGGCAATAGATTTGCACCAAAAAATATTTTTGCATAATGAAATAGCACCAACATTCTTTTCCTGGATCACCTTTAGAGACAAATATTCCATAGATCCTTTCTTCTAAGTTCTGCACAACAATAAACGGATGAAGATTATGTGTGCAGACATCAAGCAGTGAAACAATTGCTCTAATCACTGTAAACAACCTAAGGAGGGTAAAGGACAAGGCAGAGATTTCCAAATATAGTCTTCCTCATAAATGTTGATTTGGACCACATTCTTCAAAAGATTCTTAATGGCACAGTCATGAGGTTGTCAACAAATACCCAGAACTGAGAAAACCCAGGGCATATTGAGATCCACCACAAAGTACAGTGCTCTTACTGTATTTTCAGACCTCCCCTTCAATTATGGTTGCTCTTTCTCATTATTTCTCATACTAGCAGTTATTTCATGCTAATAAAGTGCCCCTTGGTAAAACTGTGAAGCACTGTCTCACATTTCTGCACAGATTGAATACATAGGCTGTGCAGATAATAATTTCAATACTATCAGTTTAAAGCTTTCTGAATATAAATATTCTGCACAGGTGAGTGGGAAAGAAAAGCTTCAACTTATTCTCCAAGAGTAAGACACAATACTTCCAACTCTTGAGTCTGTATCTCACTAAAGAACAAAAGTGAGACCATGTGGGTTTCTTACCTGGACATTTCAGTATCAGAACAAGCTGAGCTTGGATTTTCAGCTCAGTTTTGCATTCACTGTATGTTTTAGAATCATTAAGATATCTCAACTTTTTCCAAAAACTGGTAAATTACATATACACATGATAACCTTTATGTTAATATTGGTTTTGTTCAGGAGGTTTTGCAGGGAGACTGACCCGGGAACTGTGCTTCAATTAAAAAAAAATTACAATAATAACTTAAAAAATTGAAACAAGAACACTGAGTCTTTAAGACATAGAATACTGAAGTATCTATTAGCAATTCAAGTGGATTTCATTTTAGTTCTTCCTCATATTGTTCTTCATGGCTATGTAAGGAAATATTGCTTCATACTGACCCCACAACAACCCAAAATGTAACAATCCTGATCTGTGTGTGATCATGAGAACACAGTTCTTACTAGTTTCGTTTTCTTACATTAAAAACCAGAATAAACTGTCCCTGTGAAATATTTATTTTCCAGCTACACACCAGAAATAATATCATTTTCACAAAATAAAACTCTAAAGTGCGCTACTTCTAAATAACAAGTGAAGCTTATTTACAGAAACATGGGATCAATGGGACTACATAATATTGTTTTCAAAAAGCCTTCAGAAGTAAAAATAAATAACTCGGAAGTCACATTCCTCAAATTCCCTTTTAATTCCAAAGTACAACAGAAAGGCATTATGAAAAAAACAGTATTTCCCTTCTTTCATTAACTCATCTGTAACTGCACTGAATTCAATAACATTCCTCTGCTATTCTAAGCTTGAAAGGCATGCTCGGGGTAAAGTGTTATGTTGGTATAAAGCACAATGCCAGACTGATGTGCTGGACAAAAGTGATCAAAGTTGAAGTAATTTTAGCCAAGGCACAAGTATTCTGCTGCATTATCCTACCACAATGACATCTGGTGAGCAACTCGTCGCAGAATAAACCAGTTGTTACAGGCAGGCCTGGCTGGGTAGGGGACCATGTAAGACTGATTAGAGTAATGTTTGATTAAACAAACTGCTTGAGTTAAGATCATAACTGGATTTGGAATTCATGCCAAAGCAGTGCTCTTTCAAACAACAAGCCACAATCAATTATTTAAGATAAAATAAGCTTGCTTTTAAATAATGATTTGGTTTTTGGTTTCTTTGATAATTAGAACACTATTACAAAAGCAGATTGTAAAATGTTTTAGAGATTAGAAATTACAATATTTACAATTTCTTCATTTACTGACTTATTTTCAATTTAAAGTGAAAAACTCCACAAGGAGGAAAATGTTTTAAAGATTCATATAAAGCAGAACTGTGAACTGGTCCTTCACTGGACTAATAAAAATCTACAGCCACACTCTTCACACAACTGGAAAAAGTTAGCACAGTAAATGGACAAAGTCTGTGTTAAGGATTTTACTTAAAAATTCACTTGGCATTGAGAGGAGGCCCAAAATCCTTATTGTGTAAAGCAAACTCTAAATTGCAGTGCCATCCACTGAGCTACATTTATTGGCAAACTTTTTGGTCCTGCACTTTTGATCAGTTTGAAATACGAATTGGTGGCATTGTCTTTGTGCAGCCCAGAATGTCTTTTCATAATGTTCAGATGCCATGGTGACTGGCACATTACTATGGTAGCCACCCTTCAGATTATCATCTCCAGAATATAAGAGATCATTTAAAAACAAATTAAAAGCACATCTATTTTGTTTCACTACTCAGCTGTAAACAGTATCAATACAACCATTTAAAGAGAAAAAAGAAAAAAATAGCCCATATATTTCAGATGCAGTCTTACTTGGAAAATGATGTATAATTCCTGCATAATGCCCTGCCTTGCAGTTATACATTGATGCTGGAAAGCCGTGTGAAGTTTTACCTTCAGCTCATTTTCACTGGTTTTAGAAGGGAGTTAAAATATTTAATAACTTCTAATATTTTAAGAAAACCTATATGTCAAAGTAGCCAGCACACTCAGGAAACTTCCCAGGTAGGGGCAGAGTGTTACCTTCCTATCTTTCACTGGTTTCTTTAAACAGATGAACACATTGCTTTGAAAGCAAGGTTAAACACAAAAGAAACACTTTGTTTGCAGATATGAAGCAAACCCAACACTCAAAGTCCTGCCACATTCATATTAGAAAGAACAAAGTGCAGCAAAATGTACCACAGAGCAAAAAGTCCGTACCAGGTACTGTGATGACAATGACTTTCTGGTGACTGCACTTAGCAGCAATAAGAAGCTCTTTTCTCATCTCTGAATTAGAAAAAACTGAAACCTACTCTCAAAAAACAAAGATCTAAAACTTACTAAATGATTAAAAAAATTAAATTTATGCTGAATCATTGAAGAGCTGTCATGCCTGAATCTGTATCTTTGAATCACAACAAATCCCAACAAAGTTTAACAGTAGTTTCCCTCGGGCTGTTTTCCGCTTATGCAGGTACAAAGTTAGGTGAAATAATGTACATAATGAACTTTTGTTAGTCTTATTATTAAATATAATTTATGCAAAGCTGTAAATTGGCTGAGATGCTAAAGACTGTTCCAGGCACATAGGCAGCATGAAAGACAGTGCAAAAATGAGTGCATGAAAGGCAGACAAAAGGAGCAATAAAGTCAGAGGACTGTGAGGAATGTGGAATGTGAGTTGGGGGACGCAGGGAAATGAGATCAGATGCAGACAGTCCAAGGTTGCACTGATGGTACAGCACAAATCTTGACTTTGACATTGTACCAGAGAAGAAGTCAAGACAAGTGACCAACATTTTTAGGGGACAGCAGTGATATGGATGGGGCAGTGCCAGGAAGAACTCCAAAGTAAGCAGAAGCATTTTGGTGAAGAAAGATGGAAAGAAAGAAGGCAAACCCAGCTGAAGTAGACAGGCTTAAAGATTATAAAGATTATAGGTGAAAGCTTTTAATGTATCTGCCAGCCAAATTCCAAGAGATAGCAAAGAGCACTGGGAATCTGGCAGGAATAGATGGGAAGCAGGGGCAGAATCAAGCAAGTTTCTAAGCACAGAGAAGCATCAAAGGTGATATTATGATGAATTGGAAAAGATAATGATGTTATCAACACCTATGAGGAAAAAGATCAGTTAGATAAAAGGGTGATTTCAGTTAATTGTGGACTAACAAGAATTATTAAAAATACAGAGATGCAAAACTGGAGAGAAGGAATTTCTGAATCAGCACCTCTGCCACAACCTATTGCAATAGATTTGGTCCACAGTAACAGAAAAACACAAGACACAAACTGAAGAAGTTAGGAGGGAAAATGACAAACCAAAACAAGAAATCCATATTTAAAATGTTCTCATAGCAGAGAAAAAGGATTTTGCATTTTTGCAGGAAAAGGATATCATGAGCCAAAGGAGAAACTGATTTTCTTAACTTCAAAAGTAATTTTTAGCCAGCTCTCCACAGGGAGGATATATTCACATACAGTAATGTAGTGCACTGTGTGAGCCACCAGTAACACCTAAACCAGAATTTCAGGTTACTTTACCCAAGACTCATTTAAGTGAAAGGTTCTAAATCTGCTCCACTCACAATTTTGTTTGTGTTCTTATATTTCCAACATATAATACAATAAACCACACCATAACATAAAAAAAGGCTATTTAAATAATCAAATTTTAGTGTAAGTTTTACTTTAGAAATAATACTGCAATTCTAATGACATCAAATGATAACCTGGTTCTCCTTCTAGCAGCTGACTGAAGTTTAAATTACAGAATGCTTCCAATTAATGAATTAAGATGTCAGGATTGGGTATTTTTAAATAACAGCATCTGCTTCTTGCAGCTTTTATAGCACTAAAACTCTCTAAGGAAGACTGACTATGCTATTTACATTTACACATATTCAATTCACTCTGTTGGACTCTAAAGTCAGTCATGATTCAGCACTTCTATAAAATGCACAGGAACTCCACTGAGTGTTTTACTGAAATATATTTTCTAATTAATTTTTTATTCCATATCTCTTCCTTTAAATTACTATTTTTACTTTTAGTATCTCTGAAAATATTCAGGTCTGCATTTATTAGGTTTTTCCACTCAGTAGGCTAAAGTTTTGAAGCCATGTTTCTTGTGTAAATGCGGAATAGAAATGTATTCTATTCTAACATAATTGATTTCAATTCACTGTCTAATAGACATTACTTGCTGATTCTATTATGACAAGCAAAACTGAAACAAATAAAAGCACCAAAACATACACAGCTCATGAAAGTAGGATTGTCTTTCCTCTCAGGACTATTTCATTTTCTAATTAAAAGCAATATGCAATTTCAGGCCTTCCCAAAGGGCCCTAAGAGATCCTGAATGTCCATTGTACATCAGCCACATACAAAGCAGAATTCATCAGTGAGTTACAACACACATACACACAAAACCACCAGAAAATTTTATGCCAGGTTTTTGTGTACCATTTTCCTAAAATTAAACATATTTCATGGACAGAAAAGCCACTAATGCACTCAACTTTAAAGCGTATGGAACAGTGTTTGAACCAAAATAAACCCAGTTTAAGCTGTGTCAAAATAGGTAGCACTTCACTGCAGCACTCAATAAAGACTGGGTCAG
Source organism: Catharus ustulatus (assembly GCF_009819885.2). NCBI lineage: Eukaryota > Metazoa > Chordata > Aves > Passeriformes > Turdidae > Catharus > Catharus ustulatus. Next base: position 7,007,516 of record NC_046229.1, on the reverse strand, counting down.
TATCTTCATTAAAAGCTTGGTGAAATTGTTCAAATTTTCTCAGATGTGGAAAAAAATGTGCAATTTTTGGGTGACATTTTGCTGATAAGAGTTCAAACCAAGATTATATATATATATAGGAGCAATTGTATTTTCTGATGTTTCCAATTCTTTCATTTCAGTATTTAGGAGAGTTTGAAGTGCAGGAGTTTTGCCTCTCATGGTTGAAAAGGTGGAGTAAGAACTTCATGCATCTAGGGATTAAATGAATATTTTAATGTAAACACTACATTCAGTTTGAGAGATGAGGCAAGGAAAAACTGGTAACTGCTTTGACAGATTAAGGGAAGGAAATGCAAAGTTAATGTGTTACTTGGCTATTACGTATTTTAAAATGGGACAGGGAGGAAACCTTAACAGAGAGATGATTCACCAAAGCAGTTTAGTAAAAACATCTCATTTAGGAAAATAAGGCACTAAACATGAGGAACTAGCAGCACTTCCAGAAAGGTATATGGATTCTTTGCTCCCCAGCCAAGTACTTACAGCCTCATTCCCCCAGATTTACATCCATCATAACGTGTCATCAAACAAAATTAAAAAAACCCAATTAATTCCATTTCATTATATAAATTCTTGATAACTACAGCCACTCCAAATAACATTTGTGAAATACTACTGGCAAACTTTAAATGTCCTAAATGCAGAAAATAAACTGCTTTTTCCTGAGCTAGCTGGCTGTGCTTTGTCCTGTTGTTCTACAGCTGTGACCTTCCATGACACCTCCTACTCACTTCACAGCCTCATTGGACAGCTGTATTTCTGAGTTGTAAAACTTAAATTATTTTTGAAATTTTTGTCAACCAGGAGCTATCAGAAGTTAATCAAATTTGGGAATAACCAGCTATTTAAAAATTAATTAAGTGCAAAAACGTTTAAGATTCATTACATTTTATGTTTTTGCAAAGAAGTGTTTGCCAGTTTCAGAAATAAAAATAATATTGTGAATAAATTACTTTCACAGATTTCACAATTATTCATACTTCATTATCCCCTATTTCATTAATTTGAGCTCATATTTTAAATCTCTTTTAAATCAACCCTTCTTGGATATAATTTGACCTTTTCTAATGGATCTGTGCCAAGTGTGTATCTTACCATTACAACCTACAATAAAATGGCTCATTAGGTAATGCTAGTGCAATTTTGGTTAAAACCTGCAAATTTTGGAACAGAAAATAAAAGCAAGGCTACAGCTAAACTGTACTGAATCTTCTGATGTGTGAATTTCTGATTGGTTCATGCAATACATACATATGTATATGTGTATATATATATATACAGACCTACAATATAGTCTGAAAAGATGAGGGCCCCAAGCACATGAGATGTTCCCTCAAATAACTAGCAAGATGTTTTTCCAACCTCAGCTTCCTGTCCAGACAACTTTGAGAATTAATCTGAGCTCTCCTCAAGCTACCAGATACCACTTTTTGCCACTGCCTTGGATCAGCCTTTTCATGGGCTGCAGCACGTGGAAAATGTTAAGTACATTCACTATATTGTATTATACACTGAATTAAAATCCTATATACAGCTATCTGGTTGTCTTTAAAATGTGGGTTTAGTTCTCAATGCCTCAGTTTGCTGACAGTATACATGCATGTTTTAATTCTGTAAAATAAAGAAACCTATCAGCTATCCTTCTAGAGCAGTATTATTGCTAAATGCAAGGTACAATGTTCCAAAGTTGATGCTGAAGTTCCTGGATGCTGCTATATGGCCTGCACTGTGCAAAGGTTCAGCTCACATAATTATTATTATTCATTGCTTGTAGTGCCTAGGAGACCTAATTGTGATAATCCCCTCTGAACTTTAAACTGCATGACCCTTTGATTTTTTTAATAGAAGGTTAAAAGAAGAAACAAATTCCTATAGAAGAAGAAGGGAAAACACATTCTTAAGAAATTGAGGCAAGAGACATGAGTATTTAAAAAAAAAAAAAATTAACAGCACACAAGCACGAGGTTGAAATGGGGTATGAAAGAATTAAGAGTGTGAGCTAGCTGTGACATTGGAGATTGAAAGGAAGATGTGATTAGGGTTAAAAGAGATCAAACAACAAAGACTTACTGCCAAAACAATTTTACAAATTTATTTGAAAACGCCTTAAACACTTCTACTAACAAAATAAAACTGCTGATAATATCTGAAGTTTGTTTGTTTGCTTGTTTAATTATCTGACATGCAGTGACACAGAAAAGATACATTTTGAAGTCCTAGTTTATTTTTCCATTCAGTAGGAATGGTCATTTGAGCAAATAGCACTTATTAGCTACCTGAATGACCCAGCACTGCTCTGTGGAAGCTTTTAAATCAGCTCTATGAACATTGGGAAAGACAACAGGCAACTGTTCCTCAGGCAGCCATCACCAGATCAGCAGCAACAGGTAACTACTCTTTTGGCAAAACATTCACTTGCAATATGAAAGGTAGGTACAGTTTCTAATATTTTTACCCCCAAGGTCCCAATTCCAGTTGATTTTATGTACTGAAACATTGAGAGATTGGCAATTACCTTGATTCTTACTGATCATGAAGTTAAGTATGTGCCAAGAGCATTAACTTTGATCCAAGCTATTCAAAATTGGCACAAAAACACAATTTCAACTATTAAATACACCTTTTGTCCATCCTAACATCTCTCAGACTTACCACAAGATACTGGCACTACTGGGTAATGGTAAAATATGAGCTAAAGCTGGGAAGTAAGAAAATATCTCCGTGCCTGTTACACAGGCTTGGTCCCACCTTGTCCACATCACTGGTGCATATATTCAGTTATAGCACAGTGACTCTCGTGGATCTAGTCAGGTTCCCTCTCATAAGGACATGAAAGATTATTTCTATGGTGTGAATCACCACTGGAAGTAAAAAAGAGAGTCAATATGACTATTGCAGTGGAAAGAAAATTTGTTACATTTTCACAGCTGTCATGCTCAGGACAAAAGAAAAAATTAGACAAATATACTTCTAGTCAAATACCCTCATCTTCATTTTAAAAGTAAATGGTCTGCAACATCCCAAGTGTAATAAATACGTAAATTTGGTCACTTCCCTACTTGGGAATATTCAGGGGTTTCAAAAGTAATCACTCACACCAATAAATGGTAAAACAAATGGTCGTTTTAGGAACTAGCAAGAAGAAGAATGGAAGTTAAAGGTCCAATTCTTACTGTATATAATCATAGTAAAGAGCACCATTTAGATATATATAGGAGGAAGGGGGGGAAAACGAAAATCCAGTCCAAAACCTCCCACTTACAAGTTTCTTTTTACTTCAGTTCAATGAGAAAAGGAATCCTACTACCTCCCCCAAATCTCAGATTATGACTCCAAGAAATACACATTTCACTGATTAACAGAATCTTCCTTCTCTCCTACCCAACTATGTTTCAAAATAGAAAATAATTCAGTTTCAGTTTTATAAAACTGCATAAACCACATTTGCTTCAGACCAATCCTTATTTTAAGTGATAAGCCTACTAATTCTGGTGTAAGAAAGAGAACATCACAAAATCAGTATTTTCTCATCTGTTTTTACTTGTACTCTAGACAATCGATAAAATAAGTTTTTGGGAGAGATCAATATTTTCTTGCTCCTAGAGACAACATAAAATCTATTCCAAATTTTTGTAAATGGTCAATAATGATAAAGCATTTCCAAATTTACACATTATATGAAAAATAGTTCAATCTGTTAACTCTGTGAAGCAAAGTACCACACTCATTCAGAGAGCTGAGAAGTACTTTCATATAAAGAAATTCTCCAGTACCTCTAACATCAGTGATTTACTTCTCTCTTCCCTCCACTTTTACACTTTTACACAGCAAACCTGCTGCTTAGTGAGGAGAGATGGGCAGACTCACCCTGCACCCTTTTGTTCCTAGGGCCAGCACACAAGGTGCATCTAAAAAGGAAGATGAGCCACATTGTGCATTACATTAATTTCCCAAAGCAAAAATTAAATGCAACCTGCATTTTCTCTGAAGACTCTCTGGTATTATCACCATGAAAAGAGAAGATGGGTCACCCAGAAACCCATCAGTAACTCAAGTGCTGACTTGCTTGGTTCACTTCAGTTGTTAGAATCAGGTATTTGACAGATTTTATGTGAAAGCTCTGTAGGAAGTCAGCTCTAAAGTAAACTGTGACATCTTTTCTCAGTCACTCTAACTATGAATTTAATAAATTCTTTGATGTGGTTGTATTTGAATAGGCATTCTATTCATGCTGTTCTGAATTCAAGTAAACTATAAAACAATGTTCATTGAGCTGTCAGTCAAATTTCTACTAACAAAAACATTTTTGGGTACTCCCTCCATTTCATCATTGTGTCAACCAAATCAGAACTTCTTTAGGTGTTTTTTTATTGACAATATTCAGAAGTAATTGGAAATTGATTTCTGCTTTAACAATGGAAAGGAATTGGAGACAAACCTTCACAGTGGGTTTTAAGAATATCAACACACACACACATCAATTACAAATACAGTTACTAATATTGCTACATTTAAGGAATATGCATGCAAGGTGCCCGATTATACTTTTAACAAGCAGCTCTTCTATGTACATATGCATTTTTAGAAAGAGAATTCAGTCTATTTAACAATTCACTAACAAAGCTATTCCTTAGCTCATCCCTGCCATAACCTGCTCTATTCAGAAACATATGGGAAAAGACATTAAATAACCAGTGAAAACCAGGGACTTCTGGTATTAGTGCTACACATTGCATACCCCTATTCATTATTCCACCTCCCTTGTTTAATCTATCATTAAGACTCAGTGACCCTACACTAAATTTAAAGCAGATCCTTCCTTCCTCCCATGCCTAAATTCACATACTTTTCTAGCTGGGGATGCCCTCAAGTATTAGCCACTCTACAGGGTTTCTCTAATCTCAGCTCTGAACTATGTTGTGCTATAGAAGCAAGAAATTGCTGGTTTACATCTTTAACTATGGAATCTTCCACCCAAAAAATCCCCTCCTTTACTTAATAAGATAGAGGAAAATCTTTCATGTAGAACATATTTAACATGTTTAAAAATGATATGTTTTCCTCTATATGATGTAGAATAAAAGTTATAAAATACATTATTTTAAAGCAGTGCTTCCCTGAGCTTGTGTCCCAAACATTATTTCACTGGAAAAAACTTAAAAGCTTTCAAGTTTATCACATCATAGAAAAGCTAGATCTTTATTTGACTTCAAAGTCAGTATGAAACAGGTTTCTAATATATTTTTTTTTTAAATAAAGCAAGAAGATAACCAAATATCAGGTACCAGACTTGCTTTTGTTTTTTAACATAGAAACTTTAAAAATACAAAAATATTAAGACCCCCATCTCTTTCTTTTAACTGACAGTTTTCAGTGTAACAGTAATGGCAGCACAGGTGAAAACACATCAGGAGTTTTCTGAATGAGGGTCAAGAATCTTTATTGTTGCCATCTATAGTATTTGCCAACTTTAGTCCTGCCTTCCTCTTCCACAATAAGGTGAACATTGATCTGCACCAGGATTTTAAAAAGTTAAAGACACTAAAACTGTTAGTGAAGCAGTGATGAAATTCCATTGAGTCAACAAAATGGATCAGGCAAAGGTACAATTCAAATATAGATTTTTATGTCTACCAAAACAAGCCATACAAATTTGTTTTGGTTTCATCAGTAATACTAATTTTGGTGTAATTAAAAATGTTTAACCACATTTCCTCAAAAAACAGAATAAAGTTGAAAAAAGCAGCTGCAACCTGGCCAAAAAAGTCCAATCTGCATTCTCTCTGGCTCCTCTTACTTTAAGTCTTTTCCCCAAACAAGTCTGCTCTTGAACAAGTATACATGAGTCATAAGTACTTGCAGAATACAAAAAGTTGATGGGAAAAGCAAATTAGTAATGTTCAAATTGTCAGGTTATCAGATAACAGAAAAATATTAGCAACAGTTAAAATAAACACACTAAGCCAAGAGCAACACTAGAAAACCTGAAGTCTGAGTTCTACACAGGTGCAGACATGGGAAGATGAAGGGAAAATGTTACTGGAGAATGAAAATAAACAAACTCTAGAGATCAATACAAAGACAAAAATTAACTGGAAGCCTCTCAAGTGAGGAACTTTTCTTTACAAACAGCAAGACTTGTACAAAGAAAAGAAATGCTGCTAAGGACTGCTGCCCCAGTCCTGCATCCTCTGATTCAGGCATTTTTCCTGAACTGGACTGGCTTCCAGACCTGGACTGACTAAATTAAAAAAATAAGCAGTCTACAATACTGAAGTCTACAACACTGAAATCACATTTCCCTTTAGAATTCCAAAATATTAAAATAAAACTACATTATCTTGTTCTTCTAAGAGCAGTGCACAGCTGAATCTCTCTCATTGCAATGAGTTTATTCTCTGTATCTTCAACAGCAGCCACCTTCATGAATAGTCTGGTCTGAGTGACCCAGAAACACACAAAGCTGTTTCATGATGGAGGAGTCAGTGTTTCCTGAATATACAACTAAATGCAATTTCATTAGTGTTTGACCAAAACACTACAGGAGTTACCTCTTCTGCAGATTCCAGTCTTTACAAAGATCACCAGTCATTTACTGCTGAACAACAACAGAAAACTTAATGATCAGTTCAGAAAATGAGCTAATATAAAGCTACTCTGACCATTTTCACTATGCTATTGTGCAAACTTGTCATCTCACTGAAATGGAAAGACTTGAATAAAGGTTACCTTAATTAATTAAACATAACTATTATTTTCTCCACACTTTTCAGTCTCAGCTTGACATGCAATTCTGTATCTATTAAATAAGCAGTGAACACTATTCCATTTAATGAAAAAAACCCTTAAATTACAGATTAGTAAATCTCAGCAACTCATTTTGCCCAAAACACCAAATTAACAGAGTCTCCATCAGAATTCCTTTATCTAAAATAAAACTAGAAACTATGTATTACAAAACAAGATTCACAGATAACAAATATTAAGATCTGAAAAGATCTACTCAGCTCAAATTAACACATTTCTATAAATCAAAGCAAAATTCATCCTCACATTCATTCCTGTTACAGAATTGTCACCTCAATAGCCAATAAAAAGAAAGAACTAATGAGGTATTTCAGTATCTCCCAAAGAAATATTTTCAGCTCTGTTTTTCTTTTAAGTGCTTGAAAGGAAAAGAGTAATGAATTGCTCCCACGCGGTCTTTTTATTATTCTGTTATCGCAACAAGAAAGTTACACCGAGTTTTTATTTTTCACATAGTCCAAGATATCTTTTTGTCTCACCACAACATTGACAAAGGAAGCAGACCAGGAAGGACAGAGATTTGTCAGCACCAGGGAGGTGCTGCTTGAGGCAGCAAATGTCCCTGTTTCTACTAATGGCTAACAGGGTGAGATGACAGATTATTGGGTAACTGATAGATACCTGAGAGCTCTGCACGAATACCCAGACAAAAATCCAATATACCTTCAAAATAAGTTTCCACAACAGAGAAGGATCTAGACTTCTACCAAACACCAGGTCATTCAGCTGTATTCTGTGGAGTTTCCAGGACTACTTCTCTCTATTAGGATGAACATCCTCTAATGGAGACGAGCAAGCATCCTGTAGTCCTGAAAGAATCCATATTCACCAACTGTACCATGGATTTGACATGGGGAACACAAATCCATTAAAGTCCAGCAATAACAAGCTGGAAACTTGAAGAAAGGACTGAGATTTCACCTGCACAGAGAGTATGCCCTGGACCTAAAGTGTTTCAAACACAATCACTTCTTTCATGAGCTACATGAAAATACTTAGAAGAAAATGAATTAGAGGCACATCCATCAGATCAATGTATGTAACAGGCTCTTTAGGCTTAAAGAGACTTAAGGACTAGAATAGATTTATTAGCACATTTTTTGTTGTAAGTGGAACTAGATGAGCCTTGAGCAACCACAACCTGGACAATTTTGAAGATATCCTCCCAGGTTGCTCCTTACAAATTTTCCAAATCAATGAAACATATGACCCTTGAGCAGTTACACAGATGCATAAGAAGAGAATCAAATGCTTTCTAAGAGAGAAGTCAGGTGTCTGATCACTTATTAAAGTGTGATCACCACTGTGACACTGTGGTGTGTGAGGCTTAAGCACACACACTATCAATAGCAGCTGAAAAACATTTCATAAAGGAGTTGTGATCCTGCCAGTGAGCAGTCACTTACCCACCATCCACCAGAAAAGCTCTGTATGTATCCAGTCACATGGAAAGCAGGATTGATGACAATAAAGTTGGTGAATTTATGTTGCAGCCTTGTGTTTTTAAGTAACACACTCAGGAACAGTAGTCCTGACCCAATAATATAAAAAAAAAAAGTTGAGTTACAATGTACACAGACAGGAATCTGGCACAGAATGACCTCCTCCAGCAGCAAAACCAGCTCAGTAATCTTAAAACTCTCCACATGAATGCAAAAAAAAAAAAGGCTTTTGGACACTCTGTTTTGAAGATAAGTATCACCATCTTGTATTGATTTTGGATATTTCAAATAGTTTCTGTAAAATCCTCTTCCCTGGAAATAAGAAGCCATTACTAAAGCCCAATGGATTAGAAGTCCCAGAAATGTTTGCCTGCAGATGTCTTAAGAAAACGAATTCCTGAAAAGCAGCAGGAAAACACATGGCAGGGATGGCAGGAAGCCAACAAAAAGCTAAGAGCTGCTGGTCATGGTGTCACAATGACAGGCATTTTAAATTGTAATTCCACATCAGGAGAAATGGGTGTAATCCATCACCAAAGCTATGGAGAAAAAGGAGAGATGAGATTGGAAGGGAAATAAATCACTCCTTTCCAAATTTTCAAAAACTGTTTGAAAGCGTGGACTGAGAGATCAGCTGTTAAATGGAAGTTCAACTATGGTGGCTTTGGCAGTGATGATAACCCAAGGACTCTGTCCTGGCTTGCAAGGAAGCTGTGGAAGCAGAAATCATTCAAAGACATCTGCAGCTGCTCTGCACACATCTCTGAGCTTGCTGTAGACTCTGAAAGCATGGAATCAATCCCTGCCTGAAGAAAAACCCTCAGTTACTCACTGAAATTCAAAAGTTCTGTTATGTAAATGATGAAAAAAAATTCCTGTTTCCAGATTTTGGTATACAGGCAATGTCAGAAAAACTGAAGCTTCTGGTTTCATCACCACCTCTTTGAGACTGATATTCCAGATCTGATCCTTGGAAATAAGTCCCTAAAAGACTTAGAATCTGGGATGGAGATTTTGAGGACATGCTAAAGTCACATTATCTTAAAAATGCTTACAACTGCATATGAGACATTAACCTTGGGAAAGATACAAAATTAACCTGTAAGAAAGCTGCAATGCCATCCTAATGAACAAGATGAACAATAGAAATTACAACCTTACACTTTTGTTTTTCAGTATCTGTCTCAGAAGATCTTAAGGCATTATTCCTGAGCAGGGATAGAGGAGGATAGAAAAGCACATTTCAGAATAAAAACAGTGTAGAAATACTTGCAAATTAAATGCCTCTTTCTACTTTCATCAGAGCTTTCCTTTCAAAAAGAATCAATAAAGCTTCAGAAGAGCAAACCATGTGCAGTTTGTTCTTCCTGCATCAGCATCAGTGCCAATTAAATTCTGAACCCTAAATCTTTATTGTTTCCTATTAGCTGCTAACTAGAAGGAACACTGTGATTTCTGAGATCCCAGGCTGAGACTTGCTGTAGCAGCAGTAAGAAAAAAAAAAAGATCTTGTTTTGACTTGTCTGCTGGGTAAACTTGACATTGAAGCTACATGGTGGAAAATAAATACATAATACCAAGATGTTAATTTTACAGCAACACTTAACTCTTGTGACCACAATTAACACTCAGGGAGGGGAAAAAAAAGCCATTGACAGGTCTGCCTGGCTCCTGCTTCTGCACTGCTTCCCAGGCTCCCTCTCTGAGCAGAGGCTCAGCTCCTGCTGACCCCAGGGGCTGCTTTCAAAGCAGCACGAGGGGAGGGGAGGCAGAGGGGAGCAGGGTGACAGGGAGTTAAATGCAGCTGTAAAGTGACAGTGACTCCCAGCTAGGATCCAAAACAGGAGCCTAAGAGTGAAGGTTTGCTGGGACTCATCCTCTCCTCCTCCCTCTCCCACCCCAAGCTCTGGGAACACCTCTAAGAGGAGGGCAGGACATGAGTTCCAGAGATTAACAACAGTTTTGTGGGAACTACATCCTATGTCTGAAGCAGAATTGGTCTTTGAAATTTTATGCTACAAGGTTTTTGGTTTTTATAAAATGATCAAAAAAGGTGCAATTTGGGAATAGAGCAACGTTTGTTTTGCATCAACACTGCTCCAAATCCCTCACTCCACTCCCTGAGAGCACAGAACCACTGTGGAAACATTGAACTCCTCCAAAATACCAAGAACCTCATGGTATGGCAGAGTATTCTTGCATGTTTTCTAGAACAGTGACATTTATTACTACACTGGAAAAAAATTAACAGGAAAAACCCAACAAGCCATAATTTTAACAGTGGAAGAACATGGATAGCATGCTTAGAGAAATTGATAGTGTGAGCATGTTTCCATTTATGATATGAACACTAAACTTTCTAGTAATTTCTAATGCATCAAGGTATTACTTTCTAGCAATTCCTAATACTACACTAAAATTGCCAAGCAGTCAAAGAAGAAAGTGCAGAACAGACTTTTTTCATCTTATTCCAGTATTACAGTAAACTGGGAATGATTCATAAATGGGAGAGCAAAAGAATGCAAGAATTGAGAAAAAGCTTTTAGAAAGTCTGAGAAGTTTTTGGGGGTTTTTTGTTGGGGTTTTTTTTTTTTTTTTTCCTGTCTGTGGAACCATCCAAAGTCAAAGGATGGATCCAAAGTCCTTTAGGTTGAAGAAGAAAGTCATCATAGAAAGAAATTCCTGAGGGGACTCTAAAACCTTGAAGAACATGCCAGCTTTTTTAACTTACTGATTAATGTAATACAGGTAACATTTTTGCTACATGAAATAATACATAATAATACATAATTTCCTACATGCAATCAATAAAGACTCTGGAATTAAAATGGCAAACTCAATGACAACTACTGACCAAAGCCAACCAGATTCAAGGACATAAATGCCTATCAAATCTTAATTATTAAGTAATAAATCCCTTTAAATCAATATATTTGGAAGACTAATTCAAAATTATTAACAAAGCAGATGACACTCAGAATTAAAATACAGAGCACACAATATGTAAACACCAAGCACAAAATATTATTAATTGTTATATACTTCTCATGTATTTGCACTACACTCATATTTCAAATGCAAATATTAATTTGGAGAGAAATACCTACTGTATATGCACACACTGAAACAGTTTGCTCAGCTATACTGCATCAATGGTTATTTGACAAGTTATAGCATCACAAGCTGCTAATTTACATATTCAGCTACTCTCTCTGGCTTTTCCTTGAGAATAAATTAATAAAACAACTATTTGACAGATCCATACTAACAGCTTCTCCTCTGACTCACAAGGATACTCATAGTTATGCAAATTCAGTGTATAAAATATATACCAACAAAATGACATCAAAAATGTAAAAACATTCCAAAGAATGTGTAATATTTTTAACTATGACAATTAACACCAGCAACAAAAAATTTAGCTGATAGAAAGAATTTCCATTTCATATTCACATAATAATTACTGGAAATTCAGTCTCTGAAATATTAATGTGTACTTTACTGACACACAAGAACAGCTTTCAAGTATAATTCATCACACAAGCATTCTGTTAAAAAAAGGATGAAAAGAACAATACTTTAAAAGTTTCTAACTTATAAGGATAAAATAGCATTTAAGAAAGTCAGGCCAGATATTGATATTTCATTTAAACAAGTAGAAATGAAGAAATTCCTAAACAGTTTTCATTAAAACCTGCAAAAGTCAATAAAACAGAAGATGAAAGGCAGAAATGAGAAAGCAGTACAAAAGAAAACATGTATGTGAACAGACAAAAAAATTTAAAGAAACAGAAGAAAAGAAAAACCTCAAAAAGAAGATAAAAAAATAAGAGACAAGACACTGTTTACTTAACAAGCAAAAGGACTTAGAGAGTTAAAAATTCTGTTGGGTGACTCTCAGATTTTGTAAGTGAGATCTGAGTGATCCTAGATCTGACCTAAAAACTGACACAAGGTAAAAGGCACAAAATGAGAACTGAAATTGATTTTCAGTTCCCATCTGATACCAGTGTCTTGAGACAACAGATGCTTATTTTGGACTATTCTAAAATCATCCTCTACTTCAAACAGTTTGCACTTAGGCTGCAGAATAAACATTTAATCTCCAAGTTTTATTGTTCCTCCCTTCAAACTGATCTTAAGAAAGAAAATTACCAGACACAATGCTAATGTACTTCTCTAAGGGGGAAACTGTTTATTTTTGGGTATTTAAAAAGCTTGTCTCACTGCTCATGGTGATTCTTTGCATGGCTACTCTGCAGTGAGTTGAAAACACACAGCACATGCACTTTCCACTCAATCTTTCATTTATTTCTTCTTATTCAAGAATTCTGCTACCTCTGTTTACAAAATTATTTTTTAAATGACATTGTTTCTGCTACAACAGAGGCTTCCCAAAGCTTCAGGATTTGAAAATACTGATTTGCACCAAGGCACTGAAGTAGATCCAGCCCTTGTAAAATGAAATTGCATTGGTGTTTCACTTTCAAACACACACTTCTGATCTTAAAGCTCCCACCTGTCCAACTGACTGCACACTTCAGCTTGGAGGACAAAACAGTCTGAGCAGGGAAACCAATTACTATTAAAACCAAAGTAAAAGGGAAGATGCACAGTCCTGAGATTTCAATTAATAAGTAACATTCAATCCACAGGACCAGCTAGAAATGGTAACTGTTAAATGCCAACACAGAAAAATATCAGAGATCTTTCCCACAAAGAGGTTTTCTCTGCAGACCTCTCATTGCACTGCCCTCTGTGCTAATGCAGCCACAGCTGTGACCTGCAACTTAACAGGAGAGTAAAAGCATCTCCACAGCAATTCAAGTTCCAGCTCAGTTTATTGCTCTTAGTTCATCAAAAAAGAAACTTTCAGCTCACCCCAAACCTCACAGAATGATCTAGTGAACTTAGAGACATCCTTGAAAAATGAACATGGACCTGCCTGACTTGGCAGTATACACCATTAGAATATATCTATTGTAAAATACCTATAACACCATCCTTCTGTGGCAGGGTGAGAAGTTTCACTGTATTGCTTTGTACTACAGAAAAAGTGTCCTCTTCCACTCTTCTCTTGCTGCTTTTTGTGAATGTCACAGCTTCTCCATTTTGTTTGCCTTAGTCCTGGCCTAGGCTGCCCTGTGGTCAGAGCTCTCAGCTGCAGTCTGGTCTTTTCTCTGCCAGCCCAAGGTCAATGCAAAGAATAAAGAAGAGCCAAGACCTTTTAAGCAGAGTGGGTGAAAGAGACTGTTAGTTATAGGTGAAATTGTCAACACACAAAACCCTCTGCAGATTAATCCAAGCACTTCTTACACTCCCCACTTTTGAATTATTCAGCAATAAGTCCTTCTTGCCTTAAAAGAGGAACTTTGTGAGAAAGTGCAAACAGAAGTTTATGCAAGACACAGAGGCGAGATGTTGAACTGAAATTCAACTTACAGTTACAGAGAAATTAGTAACAGGACACAAAAACAGCTCATAATGTTTCTTAAATAAGAGTCACTGTGGTACAGTTCCCAAGTTCAGTGAAAGGTAACTTATCATCAAAAATGAGAGAAGTAAGACCAATATTAAACCTTTCTGTTTCTCATAAAAGAAATTGCAGAGATATTTGGGGTGCCCTGATGCTGTGAACAAAATAACTGAAATTAAGTCAGCCCTTGGGTTGTTGGGGTTGGAGCTTTAAGCACAGCTCTGCCATGTGATACCAGACAGACAGACAGACTTACTGCTGATTTATTAGCACATCTTTGCAGGAAGATCTCTCTTCCTTATATAGAAACTGTAGAAGAACAGCAAAAAAATCCTTGTTCTTTCTATTCCTCTTTCTCTTATTTTCTTTAAATGCTTGTTCCCAAGGTTGTGAAGGTCCTTAGGTAGTCTGTACTTCCAAATTACATCATAATTTCCATGAGAGCTACCAGGCATTAGACATACCAGGTAACAGCTACTAGACAGAATCGCCTTTGCGGGGACAAATGAGTGCTGAGAGTTCAGGTCTTGGTACACCAAGTCTATACTGTTCACACCTCCCTCCCCACTTTTCTGCATTTTCCATTAATCAGAAAGTTTGACCAAAAAAATGCTGCCTTCCAAACTTAAGCCTTTTTCTTTTCAACCTGATGCAATAAGAAGTGATTCACGAACACACCGCTGGTTATTCATGAAGTTCTAGTTCCCTAAATATGATAAGAACAAACAACATAACAAAGCAGCCACAACAACTCTTGGGCCATAGTTCAATTCCCTTTTCCAGGCAGCACCCACCCCCAAAGCTCTTTTCCTAATCTTTTCATGGGGACACATAACCAGGCCTACTCTGAATGGCATTTTCTTGACACTGCTGGTTCTCCTACTTTGTCTTTATTTTTTTTTTTTAATAATTACTTTTTAAAATATTTCTATTGTTTGACTGGTATCTCAGTGTGATTTTGTTTGGGACAGTCATACACTTGTGGTTTTGGGGTGACAAACCAGTTGGTTTGGGTCACTCATGGTCTGAGGAGAAGCACATCAAGCCAGAAACCTCTGAAGCCAATAGATTTACCCACATAAAAATGGCAACACTGGCCACACGTGCTAGGTCTCATGGGGTTTTTTGTTTGGTTGTTTTCCTAGGGTGGACATCAAAACATTGCCTACTTAAACCCATCCTAGCTCAAGAGAAGCAGAAAAAGTATTAATTGATTTTTTAAAAGTTTTTTTTGCAAGCTTCGTTGATCTTGTGGAACAGAAGAGGGCTCTGAACACAGAGCTCCCCTCCTTCCTCCAGTGTACAGGAGCAAGTTCTACAGAACTGGGAACTAATCTTTGGTCAGAAGATGGATGATCTGATCAAAAATGGGCAGATTTCGTACAAGAAGACACTTATGGTGTGTTCACGTCCTGTGAATGTTGTCCTCAGAGGGTCCTTGTAGTGTTCAAACCAACTCTGCTGATCTGACATACAGGTAACCCCAAACTTCACTCAAGTGGACAGATCTTGTGGCAGCTGCTCCTCTACTGGAAGATTTGATTTTCCTTTCCATTCTTTTTAAGCCTAGTTTGCCCCTATGGCTTTGTCTAGCTGTGCTTTAATTAGTTTGCCTCCCCCATACAAGGAGGAGGTTGAACTTGAGAAACATCTGTACCCTATTTTTATTTATTTCTGCACAACAGTGGGTGCAGTCTCAAATAATTTCTTGTGCCATGCTACTGTGATGCTCCTCTAGTTTGAAAATGGGCAGTTTGATTTGTCTATACATTAAATATGGATATTTACACTGTCCACCATCACCCCCATGTAACTTCCAGCATCACTCTTTTCAAAACAAGGTAAGTTCACTTTGGTCTGCTAATCCAGGCAGGGAAAAATAAAAGTAGATTTGAGGCTTGGTACAAACCCAAAAATTGTGATCAAACTATATAGTTAGTAAATTGTTTATCTAAATCTTTCATGTGTGATGAAAGATTATTATCATAATTCATTAGCAAATTACAGACTTTGTAATGCAGGCAGCCACAAATTTGGCTTTGTATCAATCAGTTGAGACCAGCTGGGTAGAAATTAACACAACTCTGGGATACATAAAATGAAGTGCTCTCTCATTTTTAATTCACTGGAAACTTTGAAGGAAAGAAATGGAAGCCCTTTCAAAAATGTCAATTTTCCCTGCTTTTTGTAAATCACTCCATTTCACTCTAGAGATACAGAGATACAAATAAACATACATGGGATGTATGTAACTGAATACCACAGAAACTGCTCAATCAAAATAAATTCAATATAAAGTATATGTAAAGAAAAGCAGTGCAGTTAAAAAAATCCTTTCATTATTCCTGAGACAGTCATATACACTGGTGATCACCAGAATTATTAAACAAACACAAAAGCTAATAGCCAAGCTACTCACAAGATACAATACTGTCAAAATTCCTGCTCTGAGCTTTCCCAGTCTACTAAATGACCTTGCACAAAAATGCTTGTTTTGATTATGTCTCCTTTGCCTAAGCTACAAGGCTGTGTATAGTGACAGCTGCATTTGGGAGCAACTTAAAACAAATTTCATTTTAGTGGCACCTAATCCAGAGACTGGTACAAGCAGCATGGAAAAGTCAGTGTCAAAATTAAACAATGAAGGCTTTTCTAGGAACAGATGCTTTTTCCCTGCAGCTGTAAAAACCTTAAAACAATCCTATGCCCCACTGTCTGGTCACGCAACGACCACAAAGCAAGGCATAAATTTTGCCACTTATTGCAAATATTTGCCAAGAGCTGCTATAACCCTTTTTAAAAACAGTAACAGGGATTTCTTCTGGGTGATTATGAGGCCATTTTATCCTTTAAATGAGTGCAAGGCTCTCCAATTTATGCCCACAACTCCTGGTACAAAACCAAAAGGATAACTTTTCAAATTCATGTTTATACAGACATAGGAACGTAACTGAAAAACCCTAAGAAACAGGTTTACTCCAGACATGGTGCCTGTGTCACTGAGATGTTATGGATGGGACAAACATTATTAATTCATAGTTGGAACAGCAACTGAGTGTTTTCTTTGCATAGTAATTACATAAAGCATAGTGCAGCACTATCATTGCACTGCTGCTTCAAGATACTTCTGACCATTTTGGTGCTGAAACTCCACAATCACTACTTTAAATATCCTTACCACCACAACTACCCAAAAAATAACTTCTTTCTATTCAGTGAATGGAGTGATAAACTTCAAGCTCAAATATTAGCTCTTAGGAAACAACTTCTGTAACTTAATGAATATAAGTAAATCCTCAGTTCCCAATTAAGTGAGCAATTTACAATGTCAAGCATGTAGTTACGCTCCATATGAACTGATGGGGATTTTAGATTAGCTTCTGTTGTGTATTTAAAAGTGATAGCACCAACATGATTTACATAAGTAAAATATTTTCAAATATTTTCTCACCAAGCAAGCACTCTAAAATTGTGAAGTGTTTCCTTTCTTACTCAAGTTAAAAAAAAAAAAAAAATCAACTTTTCCCGAACAACAGTTCATTAGCACCTCACTATTTATAAGTATAATTGGGTTGTTTGATGAGAAAACATGAGAGAACACTGTGCCTACTATAATTTGCACAAATACAAATTTCATTGTTTGAAAACAAATCAGCAATTCAACGAATGTGTTTTTTTTAATATAAGTGTATATCATGAAATAATAGAAGTGATCATATTATAGTTAACACAGGATAGAAAGGTTAAACCATGTTCTAAACCACTTTAATTTACAAGCTGTAAATTAATTTTTTTTAATTGCAAAAAAATGCTAACTTGAATTTTTTATTTGTTATTCAACTAACTATAATTCACACAGCTGACAGCACTGTGCTATTTAGCTGCAGAGTGCTGCTTTCCCACTCTAAATAGCACAGGAGCTGGGGACAGAGCTGTTTAATATGTTCATAAAGCTGCTTAGGTTTTCTTGTCATTTCATGCTAACACCTTTTTAATAGCTAGCATTATGATAGAAGCCTTGCATAAAAATTCACCAACCCGAAAGTAAAACACAGCAAATATTCAAAATCAGAATAGCAAGCGATGGTTTTAATTGCAGTTTTTAAAAAATTCAAGGTTTTAAATTAGGTCTTGATCCCCAAAATCCTTAGCATCCTTAAATTACATGAGCAAAGCCATTCAATTCAACATGATTACTTCTAAAATAAGGACAACTCACATGACTGAGCATTTACAGAGCCAAACCCATAACCAAAATTATAACAATGACTCCTCATTATTTTCAAATTCAAATAAATTGATCCTTATCCTTTGAGAGTTTCTCTCCAGTCCAACTTACACTTAGGGATGGAGGGGAATAGAGACAGAGAAAGAGAGAAAAGAAGAAGAGATATAAACACACACACACTGAGTGCTGACAAACTGAACCTTAACAGATGTGTGACTTCTAATTAGTTATAATAATCTGTGCTATTGGAACCTGCCTGCCTTCCCTTGCAAATCAAACAGCTTCCTTTGGAGTTTTAAACTCTCTGGATGCTTCTAAATTTATGCGAGGAAAAAACCTTGCTTTCAGTAAATTTTAGATAAACTACAGTGATAACTTTATGAAAGGAAAATATTAAATTATAATTATCCTAAACAGACACAGTCTTGTGAAACTAACCCTACATTCATATGAAAATACAAAGCATTGACTATAATGAATTTGATTCATCCTTGGACACAAAGCTTTACCACAGTAAACTCAGTCAACTGTTGCTCTTGCTTTTATATTCATAGTACTTAAATAGCGCACTTTAAAACAAAAAAAACTCCAATTGGCTTTTCATACATCCACCCTCCCCAAAAATAACGCACTTGAAAAACCCAAATGATATGAAAAGGCTTCAAGGCCTCTTTTCTCCTTTTCACAGCACTTTTTTTTTATTTCTGTTTGCAGTAATCTGCCTTTCACTTTCTCATTGCTACAGAACAAACGAGGAGGCTCAGCACTTTGAAAAGGGGGCTCAATGTGTAATGGGTCCACTAGAATTAATTTAGTTGCACCAAATCCATTGAGCAGTGAGGTTTTTTTCTCTTCTCAAATCATTTTGAGTCGGATGCAGCCCCCAGCCTTTGTAATTCTAGTAAAGCACTTAAAGTGCACAGTAGGTGTTCATCAGGACCATCTGGTCAAAAGCAAAACAAGCTGCTGATTTTGCCTTTGAATAGAATGAAGCAAGTGTGAATTAGTCTCTTCAATTAGCACTATTACAACCTGTCAAGTGCATATTGTAAAACAGGATTATTACAGTATTGGTCACCAGTGCAATTATTTACTCTCTGCCTTTTCTTGCATATAAAAATGTCCATGTTTACTAGTTTTTAATAACTGAAAATCGTTTCTTTAATGATATGCACGTCCAAACCCACCAAAATCAAATCACAGGTTATGAAACATATTCTGTCATGAATATATTAAGTTTCATAATTAAGTGAGAAGTAGTGCCCTTTCTTTATCTCTTATTGCTGTTTCTGTTGCAGCAAAAGAAAAATAGTTATATATGTTTTTCAATGGGATATCTTCGAAACAGATCTCTTCAGTCAGGTATTAAGATATTTTAAGTGCCTAATAAAGTTATCACTGTTGAACAGGTACCTAAAAGGTATTTTCTCTTTATTTCCCAAGGAATTTCCTTTTCATGTAATTCCCAACACATAATGAAAAGTTTATCAAGGATTTCTTCCAGCGAATACGTTTTACTTTAGGAATGTACTGGTTTTTTATCACACAACGGCAAAAAAACCAATCAAAAAGTTGATTTAGCTTTTTAAATACAGAATTTTCTCTCCTCCCTGAAAAAGTCAAAGCCTGGCTTGCTAGCAGGTCCTCATTTACCACTGCAGAACACTGAGGCTATCAGAGTGATGTTTAAATTATGTATACTGCTGTTTATGACTTGCTATAAATTGAGTATAATTTTTAAATGATAGATTTCTTTTAAAAGCAAACTAAATGTTCAAATTTCAGAAAAATGAGTACACTGAGTACAGCAATGTATTTTAATAGCTTGTCTGATACTAGGAGTATTTGAACAACAGAACGTTTGTGCACCTCCTATTAAATCCAAAAAGTGCTAGTTACTGATTTTTATTACAACAGTAGTTTTCAACAATTTTAAAGCAAGTACAAAATGTCAAGACATAAAACAACTGTTTGTGAAACTATTAATATATGTACCACATTTGGGTATGTGCATTTTTGGTAAATGTATTTTATTGTAATTATTTAGCTACGGCATTAAAAAGAAATATTTATATATGCATTTCATGTCTCCATGTCAGTGTCTGACGTTTACTTTGAATGATCTCACTCAGCAACAACTGTCTTAAAAATATTTTGTTCACAGTCCAAAAAACAAATCTGAAAAAGGTACAAGACCTTCAGCCAGATTATGTTTCTGCCTGCTGCAGGTAATTCAGCTCAGCTTACCTATATTTATATATTACATTTATTTAGGCCTTTTAAATGAGGCTTCTGCCTGCATGTTCATAATGGTGATTTTGCATCTTGTTTAACATTCATCCACTCATGAAAAAAGTTTAAAGAAATTCATCACAAAGGATTTGATATGGGTGTGTCAACACTTTACAGTTTATCTCAGCCCAGGCAGTTGTGTGCACAAATAGTTCCTCCTCCTGCCTGGAGGGCTATTGGATACATTGCTTTCCATATTCCACCTTAGCCAGTGAGTCTGCAGGGAACAGAGAACAAATATATTACCTAGCACAGGTGACAGGGATGCTGAGCAGGCAGCCTCTGCTTAAGTTATTGGCTAAAGGAACAGAATAAAGAGCAGAGGCAGCTATGCAGAGGCAGCCAGTATTTAGAGACCCATCTTCTCTGCATTGTTTGCACAGATTTTATGTTTTACCACGAATTCTAGTGCCCAGTACATGCTCTACATAGTATGCTCATCTGGAATTTCCAGCAGTTACAAAATAAGATCATCAATCTGTGAGAGGACTGAGGGTTCTGCATGTTTAACTCATCCCCCCTTTAGCAGCCACAGCTTGTGTACACTGGATATTTTTGCAATCCCAAAAATCACAAAATGGCTTCAAAGTCTTTATCAAAAGAGTAAAATAGACAAATGTAAAGTCCTTGTTTTTAATGGAGCAATCCAGTTTGTTAAAAATGTTTGATTTTTTTTCCTGTGTCACTGATTAAAAAACAGAAAGTGTAGAGCACATTATTGTGACAAGAACTCAAGTCCATTAAGTTTTTCACAAATTAGTTTGTCTGCTCCAGCATCAGAACACAAACTTGCTTTTAACACACATTTAAATATTCCCCCTTCTGAAAAAGGCTTTTCTTCATTTCTGTTAAATTATGAAACTGCAACTTGCAACAATGAAAAGTAATAGAAATTTTGATTTCTAAATGAGAACTTAATTAGAATAGATAGAAAATAAATTGAGTGTGGCAATGCCTTGTAATAATTTAGCACAGAGCTGCTCAAAACCTAAAGTTACAAAAAATCTCTCCAATTTCAAACAGCTTCTATAAATTATCTTAGTAGAATAAGGAACAAGTCTTCAGACAGAAAAATCCTTTAAGTCTTGTATTAGGAGTTCAATTTGTCAAATAGTCTTTATTTAACCATCTAATATTCTGGAAATGTATTCATTTCATATGTTCAGTCTCCTAACTGGCACAAACCTTACCAATTTCCAATTTAAAATGCAGATCATGGAAAAAAGTAACCATGATATTTCCCAGAAGAAGTATCTGCCCAGAATTAATTTAATACTGCAATTTTACAAGAACAAACGGATGTCAGAAACCTGTGACACAGATTAATTTGCAATTTAGACCATCGTGTTATTATAACTTTCCAAGTTAACTACTCCCCTACCCAACTCAAAAAAAAATTAAATTGAATATACAGAATTTTTGACAAGTTCCATTTAATTTTTTATTTCATTTCCAAAGATTCTGTATAAGTTCATGATCACAGAACAATATAACTGAATGTAAGTTATATTTTTTAAGACGGGAAATCAGATCTTAACACATAAAGAGTTAGCTATTTTGATGAAGAATGTTTAAAAAAAAGCATTTTCAAGTACCATCCAAAATCCAACTATTAAAATTATATGTAAAAAATTTTGGAAGCAGACATGAGCATACAGCATCAGGTTTCTCTCAGATAATTTTTTGTCACGTGGTTTCCCCATTAAACATCATGATTTCTTTGAAAAAACAATTAATCCAAATAAAATTTACTATTAAACATGCATTCTAAACAATAAAAAGAACCCAGAGAACTGCAGCAATAGTGGTTTAGGAAAGCACAGCTGTGAGCTCACTGGATTTTGCATTTAATGCATTGCAAAACATTTCTGCCTTCTGAAAGGGTGATGGGGTTGAGTTTTTGGTGAGAGTTTGGGGGGTTTTTGAGACCCTTGGAAAAAATACCTATGCCTTAAAATTCACAGTATTAACAACAACACTCTGAACCAGCAGCCCTTGAGAGACAGTTGCACCCAACTGTGGCAAGAAGTAGAACATTTCCAGAATCTTAAATATTTCTTTTAATAATTGATGTAGTCATTTTGAATCTTTCTGCATAGGATATGGCGTGTGAGTAGATTGCATTAACACTGCTTAAACATTTCAACTTGTCAGTATGGCCAAGTCGATTTCTGAAATATTTGCTGTATTTTCCCATCGAAACAGTAATAAAGGTAGAATAAATATATGCCACTGCTTTATAATCACTGAACATTAATGAATATTTTATGTCTTTTTAAATCTCCCTGTTTAATTTAAAAGGATGAAATTAAGTCTCCTCCCTGCAATATGCCAATTATCTGTAAATCAAACAATAACTTGGCCATTATAGTCCTTTTTGTTAATATACCAGAAGCTAATTTGAAAACACTGAGCGGCATTTTTAGGTAATAATTGAATAGTCCTTCCTGCCCTCTTGTGGTTGGCAACTGCATCACTGAGCTTCTCCACCGGTACAAAAATACACCAGGAGGAAAGTAAACTATTAATTTGTTAAAGTGTGAACAGGAGAGTGAAGAGAAAAAAAAAATCCAACAGTCCCAGGAGAGGACAGAGACAAAGGAGACGAGGAACGATACCAACAATTCCTCCAAACCACAAGGACTGCCCAGATTTGTTACAATGATTACTCTATGCTAAAAGAAAAAAAAAATTAAATTAAGAAGCCATTAGGGAGTTAACATTCAAAACAGTGCTTGTTTTCTATAATTAGACAAATGTTCACCAACCCTTTTACCTCAGTGAAATCCCCAGGGATTTCCAGGAGCCTTTGCACAGACAGACACGTTCACCTGTTCAGCATCAGCTGCACAACAAGGGCCAGGGAGCTCGGCTCATTTTAGCCCCTGAATTGGTGTTCACAATTTTAGACACTCTATTGGGTGTGACACTCAGATACAAGAAAGGCAAAGAAAGGTTTTCTCATGCTGGTTACGTGGTGGTGTGGTTTTTATTTTGGTTGTTTAAGGGAAAAACCGTAATTAATTTTTAAATTGTGTTGATTTCATATGGCAGCCTGATGACTGTAACCTGCCATTACCAACAAACAAGAAAATTTCAGGGCATGGAAAGGCAGCCTAGATCCCCCTGTCACAGCTTTCTGCTTCCTTTAAGCCAGCTAAGACCCATCAGCAAAGAAGTAAATCATAAATTGATAAAAAACAAGCAGACAACACATATGTATGTGTTTTCTTTTAGAATCTCACTATTTTAAAATTAAAACCACATATTTGGATTATTTATTTCCATAAACGTTCAAATTCTTTATAGTTCTAGAGAGTCAAAGTTCAGCCTCTTAAAAATCAAACTGATTCAAGTATGGTTGTTTATCAGTATTATCATAAAAAGCAAAACAGAACTTACTATAGTAGATCTAAACATAAGAAGTAGAAATCAGACTTTCACATGGGAGAAAGATCAGAATTTAAATGTTAAGAATAACAGGATTCACAATGAAAACAGTTAGTGATCATTTCTCATTCTTGTATGAGACACCACTCCCACAGCTAATATTACAGAACTTAAATTAATTCTGTCTACCATGTCAGCATGTGACACAAAAAACTTCAATAAAATCTGTTCAACCCTGAAAGACTGAGAGAAGGGACAGACCAATAATAGCAAACATACATTTAATTTGAAAAGCAAACATTTAATCTTAATATTTTGTAATGTGAATTTGGAAGATTCACATTTCTAGGTTGTTTGTCAAGTTTCCAGTAGGCAGTGGCTTATATGGAAAATAACATCCACAACATCTAGCACTAGATATACCATGGAGCACTAAACAACCTTTGGGCTTGGAACGGAGTTTTAAAAATATGCAAGGGACTGCTTACTCTGAATTCAGAGAGTCCAGAGTCACATCAGAGATATTTGATCCTTCAGGACTTAATTCTGCTGAAGTTCTCTCCAATATCACCCCTTGCTGGCCATTCCACAGAACGGCAGCACTGTCCATTGCACACAAAACCATCTGGGCTACCAGGCCAGCAAGAATTACAGCACTCCAACAGCAGCCAGCACAATGGTTGAGGTGCCTACAAAATGGAGCTGGAGCTGGTTAAAAGAAGGGAAGGCAGAGGAAGCTTCAAGGGGCTTCAAGTAAAATGCAATTTGAATAACTCAATACATGCTGTTTGTGTGTTTTGCTAATGCAATACAAAAAGAAACATCCTTTCTGTAGAATTTGATAGAACACCTTTTCCTAACTGAATTCTTTAACCAGATCACAGCAAATCTTGATGATCCAGCTGAATAAAATAAAAAAGACTAATAAAATACAGGAATATCCATCAAGACTATGCAAACCCCCTTTAACAGAGCTGGCATTAGCTATAATGAGCTACATTTATTGTTCAGCTGTGAAACAGCACTCACCTCCTGAATGGTACTGCTTCCTGAGAAGTTGAGGTTGTACTCCCGCTGGACTTCTCGATGGGTGACAATCAGCATGAAGTTTTGATTTAATGACTCCTGCAGGGCCCTGAAATGGTTGAAAGAAAAACAGGAAAATCAGGGATAAGCATGTTATAGCTTGTTTTACAGTTAGATGCGAAAACCCCAGGGTACCCTAAACTCTACATGGACAAGTCCAGGCACAACATTATCATCTCTCTTTTCACTCTTAAATGCAAGGATGCCTGCTGAGAATGACCAAAGGCCATTCCTGAACTCCTTCCTTAATAAGGTGACTGCAGCCTTTAAAGCTCTTCTAATGTTAAGTATTTTCAAAATGGAGAGAGTCCCATTATCTTCACAAACATCGGGTGTATTTAGCACTCCTAATGCCATTAATAATAGGCTTGTCAGCATATTGATGGCCAGAACAGATATCAAGCTATGATGCACATTAAGAACTGATGGTAAGTAGAACAAGGCAAAGCATGCTCTTGCTTCTCTAGGGTTACCTGAAGCAGAAACCAAATGGAAATTCTTCTGCTTAGTTTCATTTAAAGCACATAAACCCAGCTAATTAGAACAGGAAAAGTAACCACAGGAGAATTTCTTGTGTGGGAATCAAACATTTAGAAAAGTTAGTTCTGTTCACATTGTTTTAAATGTACATTACAGAGGCTTTAATAATTTTTTTTAATAAAATCAAATTTAAAAAACACCTTATCTTAAGATACAGTTCAAACAGGCCAACTATATCTTCATGTTGTTACAAACTTGGAGTTATTTTTCTGATTTTCCTGGTAGTAAAACACCTGGATATTACAAAGGCATCCTGATTGCTTTATTAGGTACAAAATGATGCAGCTATCTACTTTGCAAAGTAGAAGGCAGGACTTCTGTTATAGACATGGCAATTATGGCTGGGTGCCATCTTACACATGCTACCAAACTGCAGCAACACTGTACCACAGCTTGGGTTTCTGAACAATATTTATGCAGACTTGACTTGTTCAGTGGCATATGAAATTTAATTGGCCCTATTCAATTCCTTCTTATCACATACACTTAAAAGAATGACAGACTGTGGTTTTTCCCTTCACATCTTCCATGACACTTCAACATGCCATTCCTCTCAGCAGTAAAGGACAAACTGAATGCAGATCAGCACAGCTGATACAGGGAGACAAGAAAGACTCCTGCATCATTTGAGACCTGATTTGTCAGTTTTAACTCCTTCTGGAATTACTCATCTGCTGTTTTGCTGCTCAGATGGGAAGGAACTCATACAACACTCACTGGATGCTTCAGCAAGAGATACACAATTTGCTTGAACATCTCAGGGAAATTTATCTTACAAAAATATCTTCACTCAGAAACCTAATTTGGCTCTCAATAATCACATACTACAAAAAAAATCATGAAGTGCTATTTCTTGTATTTTAGGGTTTCCCAACATGGAAAATAAATACAACTCATTGTCAATGCTAAGAATGATTAAGTGCATGAGAGACACTACAAATGTAACTGGAGTCATTGATGTTGAACATGCAGTTTTCTGCACTTTCACAAGATTTTCTAGAAAAGGCCTACAATTTTTTTAAATACTTCAAAGTCCTTCAAAGGAGGGAAAAAAAAAAAAAAAAGGAGTCCTGAAAAGTTGTATGCCTATTTTCAAAGGTAATTCTAATTTGATTTTTAGTAAGATAACCATATTTTCTATTGGCAAATGTTCAGTAGCAACTAAAATATTCTGCTGTGCTTTTTTAGATTCTGATTTTTTATTTGTTTTCAGCAAATACTGGAGGCAAATGACATATTTAATTGCTCTGAAAACATTAATTACTGCATATGTGAATGGCTCTGGATTCCATACTGACTCACACAAGGTTCTGTTATAGCTAATTTTGACTCTATCTGAAAATCTGTAGATGCTCACTGATAACATGGCTCATGTTTTCATTCTGTAATTGATGTAAACATAGTAGGAAACAGGCCAGTCTGATCAAACCCTCAGTCTCTCCACTTATGCATGATCCACACACTTCAGTGCAACTCAAAATACAGCCTGCTAATAAAAAGCATCCACTCATAGGGAAAGTTTTCCACTTGTGAGAGCAGGAAGTATTTTGGAAAGGAAAAAATACTCTTCAAACAAATTTAAATGAAGTGCCTAAAAATTAAAAGCTTTAATTTTTGAACTAACAATTTTGACACCTCTACTTTTGGGATTTCTAAGCAACACAAGCTGAATGTTGTTAACAAGCAAATTCTCAGCACATATTCATCGACAAACAGAGTGAAAAAAGAGGCTGAAAATTAAGCTGGCTAATAAAAAAAAAACATGAAAAAAATGAAGGGAAAACTGGGTTTGAAAGTGTTAGCAAATATAGTGCATGGTTCATTGTTCACTTTTTCTTCAGAAAAATAACAAAATGAGGAACATTACTTCTTCTTACACAGAAATGCACTGGTCAACTGCTCCAGTCCTTGGAGCTCCTACATCAAAATCTCACATGGTCTGACAGCTGTAAAGCTTGGAAAGTGTCCACTAGAAAGTCAAAAGGAGGAGGAATTGATGGCACATCTGATGGGGCACGGATGCCAGTGTTGGTGCCCACCCTCCTCTGTGGAATGGGGTTGATTTCTGCCCCTCCCATCATCATTTCCCCCAGCAAAGGGGGATATAGATTACCTCAAATTACTTGCCCAAAATTTGTATTTCAGCCATTAAGGCAATGACAAATTTTACAAGATAAATGTATTTAAAGGAAACTTCTCACTGATACTAAGCTGACCCTTATTTTTATTTCTTTTTAGGTCCATATAAGATTGTTGAGAAGATTGAATACAATGCACATCTCTAAAATTTGGCTTCAGAGTTTGCAGTTGTTTAGTTTTCCTACAAATGTTATAGTTGATTACAATCACTTTGTAATATAATAATTTGACTACCAAACAAACTAGCTATATTAAAAAGGGGAAAAAATCAGGGTCAAACTCTAGGTCCCATTAAAAACAAGGCAGATTTTTTTTTCCTTTCTTTTTCATTCCATTGTTGCCACCAGCGCTAAAAGAATCAGATTAATCTGAGAATTAATTCATGGGAAAAGAAAACTAAATTCTAGAAAGAGGACTAAAGTAGGTCACTCTTACTAGAACCATTTTCCCCCTGCTGCAAACCCCAGATTTCAAAAGCATTTGCTGATATGATTCAGCACAAGAGGACAGGGGAATCTGCATTTTTGGGCACCAATCCTCCATTTGAGGTACCTTGCCTACACCCAGAAAAGAAGTCCAAGAAGAGACAAAAGAAAACAGACCTGACCACGACCATTGCTCTGACCAATTCTAGCAAAAGACTTGGACATACAAAACAGATTGGTTCTATCTACTGTTAATTGATTGCATTAATGCTCTGATTTTTTTTATATGGTACCTTGCTTTTCAGCAGCATTTTTCTTTGAAATTTTAGTAATATTTTAGAATTTGACACCAAAAGTAAATCCTTAATCAATAATATATACATGAACCTTTTCATTTCAGTTTCTATGAAATACATTCAGTATTACCTACTAGGTAATATCTTTCTCAGTCACATAGAGATTTCCCCCCAAAATCTCTGATTTTTATATAAACAGGTATGACACAAGGTAATTAACATTTCCATTTTAAACTTACAGATTTATACAAGCTCATGTCAACAGAAGTCCAAATTTACTGTAATTACAGATTATTTACATTAAAACAAAATAAGAAATCAGTATGTAAATGTAATGTTTGTTGTAGCTAATGCAGCAGGAGGTGGCAGATTAGGTTCAAACAGCAATCAGTTAGAAAATCTGGCTAACATGTAAATGAGCAGAAGCCCTTTTGTTTACATTCTATTGCATTTTAAACTTCAGGATTTTTAAACTGTCTCATGAACAGATGTGAAAATAAAACATTAATCTTACCATTCTTATGGAAGCATTCAAAGTAACTAAAGCAAGGCACTGCTCCTGTCCAGCTAAGCAGACAGGAGCAATAATTGGAGTTGCAGGTTACATCGTTCTTAATTAACACTCTGCTACAGTTGATAACGTACAACAAGACACCACATCACCACCACTGCTCTGTAATGATCTAAAGCAGAGGCATCCAGCAATATATGGGGCTATAGCTTGAAAAATGGGATCTGTGGGGTTTTTTTCTTATCCACAGAGATTATTACACTTGTTAAACAAGTTAAAATCACTCAGCAAAATTGCATTGTTTCTAATAATCTCCATGGAATGCACCTGGGTGTTTAATGCTTTTCAACTTTCCAGTGATTCATCAAGTATAATAAAGTACTTTTGACTTTCAGCTATTTAGCAAAAAATGTATGAAATACAGTCTATCTATTACAATGACAACAGCAACAGAAAATTATAAAAAGCATCTCCCAGAACACACAGGATAGAAAGGAGAGACAATCTGGATGACCCAGCCCCACAGCCAGATCCCCATGCTCACACTTTACATGCTTCCCTCTTACATTCTCCTAAACCTACTTCCTGAAGTGGGTATTGTCAGCCTTCAAGAAGCATCCAAGGCAACAAAGGGAAGGAATTGCACGCTGAGGAAGTGATTAATCTAATCTGACAAAGCTGGTGCAAAGGATCTACCCTCATGGATGTTTAATGATGGACATTCTTTGGCATCTTTCCTTTCAAGAGAAATCACATTCTTCTCCACCCACCTGGTAACTTCTGCTCCCATCTGGTGACTTTTGAACATAGACACTGGTGTAAAGGAGGTCTCATAGTGTTAGAAAGGTCTCAAAGATCAGGTATAAATCAACATCCAGGAGGAGGAAGGGGACCCAAATTACCACCCACTTCAGTAAAAGGCTGTATTAAAAGTGCAGTATTTTATATCCATCCATCACCTCTGGCAAGTGATCTCAAAACTACCCACAGGACATGATTTCTCCTTGCCTTTGATACTGCCTGACTGTGAGCTGGAGAACAGATGCAAGGCAGGCTGATACTCTGTGCAAGGGGGAAATATTACACAGGTGCTACAAAAAATACAAGAAGAACTGGAGGTGAGATGATGGGAAGCATGGAAGGAGAAGGATGATTTACTGCAGCTGCTGGGATGAGGCAGGAATTCACCAGAAATCAGATTTCATTATGGCCACAGTTCACAAAACATGTGGTTATTGTCCTGGATATCGTGCATGGATAAGTGTGGCTTTGCCAGCTGAAACTGTGGAAGCAGGGTGGAACCACACAGGTGGTATTTGACATTTAAATTTAATCTTTCCACCTCAATTTACTAGCATGCAGTAGTAATTCACTGGGTTTCTATTACCTATAAAAGCTTTAGGTAGGCCACTGATGAACAAAGATACCCTAGGAGATTTTTGTTTGTTTAAACGGCAGGATCACTTTGCCATTACATTTAGATGCTGGTTTTAAGTCAGTTCTGGGTTAAGCCCATTCAGTCTGTCACAATAAACTTCAATGCCTTCAGATCAATATGTTGGAAAAGGATGTTTCAGACAGTGTTCTGCCTCACTATAAAGAACAGACAAAAATAGGAGCTTACAGAGCTGAGGCCAGACTGTTCCTTTTAAGAAGGGCATATAGATAAAATATCACATACTGGAATCTCAGGCTTTTCAAATATCACTTTCTGGAGATATTCAAATCCCGACTATTTATCTCTAGTTCAAAACAGAAGGCATTTGAAGAAAACAACAGATGAACTCCCAGAGCAAGAGGCAAAGTTCCTCAACATCCATTAATAATAGATGTGAGCACAACGCTTTTAAAAATTGTGGGTAACAAACTAATCTGAATAATAACTGACCTAACAGTAGGCAGTAAACAGTGTAACTGGGTTTGGTACATTGCTTCAATTAGATGTGTTTTGATCTGCATTGATGCTTTAATTGGAGGCAAGCCTCCCCTTTCATCTAGAATTTATGACTTCAGGGAGATGATCTAGCCTTCAAATTATCCGTGTTTAAATAGCCACTAATTAGTCATCATTTGCTGTCCCAAAACTACCAACTTTTATCTTAAAAATATCCAGAACTAATCTTCACTATGAAACAAATATAAACTATAAAAGGTAACAACTACTTTGATTTTATCAAGTGAAGTTCTTTAAAACCATTAATCCAATAAAAAAGGCAAAGAACTGTTTTTAAACAGTTTGTTGTTATATACTTCACTGCAGTTGCAATAAACAACTCTCTTCAGACTCCAGTTTTCTTTCCAGAATTATAACATTCAAACTACAATATACAGCAATACCTGGCTAGAAAATTTTGAAAATGGAAATGAAACAACTAGCAGCTGTAGTGTCTTTTCACTGTTCTTCAAAAAGCTGTTAAGGCACAATGGCTTATTGTCCTCACACACAAATATAGCTCCTGTTTCCACACACAGTTCATGCACACCACCCTCTGTTTCAGTGCCACTATTCCCTCTCTGAATGCTCCTTTTTTATCATTATTAATTTTATAATTCATATCAGCATTCTTATCTCCTCCACAGACTACATGTCAATGTGCACCAGTACCTTTTAGCATTATACCAAGTACTTTCAGTCATTAGGAAGGCAGTTACTAATTTCTATTGACTCTCCAAGAATTCCTCTCACCAGTAACACAACTGCACGTGTAGAATATTCTGCTGTCACCTACAAGGGCAGAAAGCCAAGTCCCTCTCCAGACAAGCTGAAATCCAGCATTTTGCCCAATTCCCAAGGCATCCCAGCGCTGGAGCAGCTCCTCTGCAGGCTCAATTCCTGCGCACCCTCTAGCGGCTACCGAGCAAAATTCCCATTTTCCTGGCAAAACACATCCAGGGCTGCCTTGGGCAAAGGAAGGCCATGGAAAAAACCAAACCAAACTAATTGCTAATTATAAGATATAACATGGTTTAATTTCCAAACCTTCACAATATTCCCTGAGAACAGGAAGAGACCTGGGGGTGCTGGTGGGCAGGGACTGGATACGAGGCAGCTGTGCCCAGCTGGCCAGGAAGGACCAGAGGCACCTGGATGGGAGCAGGACTAGGGCAGCAGCAGGGCAGGACTGTCCCCTGTACTGGGCAGTGACTGTCCCTGCACTGGGGAGTGACTGTCCCCTGCACTGGGCAGTGACTGTCCCCTGCAATGGGCTGTGACTGTCCCTGTACTGGGCAGTGACTGTCCCCTGCACTGGGCTGTGACTGTCCCCTGTACTGGGCAGTGACTGTCCCCTGCACTGGAGAGTGACTGTCCCCTGTACTGGGCTGTGACTGTCCCCTGTACTGGGCACTGACTGTCCCCTGCAATGGGCTGTGACTGTCCCCTGCAATGGGTTGTGACTGTCCCCTGTACTGGGCTGTGACTGTCCCTGCACTGGGCTGTGACTGTCCCCTGCAATGGGCTGTGACTGTCCCTGTACTGGGCAGTGACTGTCCCCTGCACTGGGTTGTGACTGTCCCCTGTACTGGGCAGTGACTGTCCCCTGCAATGGGCTGTGACTGTCCCTGTACTGGGCAGTGACTGTCCCCTGCACTGGGCACTGACTGTCCCCTGCAATGGGCTGTGACTGTCCCCTGCAATGGGTTGTGACTGTCCCCTGTACTGGGCTGTGACTGTCCCTGCACTGGGCTGTGACTGTCCCCTGTACTGGGCAGGACTGTCCCCTGTACTGGGCACTTCTGGGGCCACACCTCCAGTGCTGTGTCCGGTTCTGGAAGGACAACGAGGGGCTGGAGCAGGTCCAGAGCTGGGGAAAACAGAAAGTCCTGGGAGCAGCACTGGGCAGCCTGGGGTGTTCAGCCTGGAGAAACCCTTCAGCTCAGGGGGGATCTTCTCACCCCCAAAACTCCCCAAAAGGAGGTTGGAGCCAGCTGGAGGTCTGTGTCCACTGCCATGTCTCAAGTGGAAGGATGAGAGGAAATGGCCTTAAATTGCACCACAGCAAATCCAGATTAGATAAATATATTTTACTGAAAGACTGGCTAAGCACTGGATTCAGCTGCCCAGGGATGTGGTGGAGTCAGGGGGTGTTCAAGAGATTGAACTTGGGGATATGGTTCAGAGGTGATTATGGTGGGTTGAACTAGATAATCTGGAATGTTACTTCCAGCTTTGATGATTCCATGATTCTGTGACAGATGAACACTCATTGCTTGCTTCTTGAGTGTTAAAATCTGTAATAAAAGATATCCTGCTCAATTAGAGGAAATTATTTATAATTAATAATTTTCTAATTAATTATTAATTTATATTAATTGATCAGCTTATCTACATACATTTTAAAAGTACAAGATAAAATAATGTAACAAACATTTCACAAAGAAAATTATCTGATGGCAATGATTTATACAGATTTATAAGATACATTAAATGGACCAACATAAAGCAACAACTTATGCAAGGCCAGCTCTCATTTTCACAGGGAATAGATTTCTGATACATTAAAGTCATCACATCTGAGAGATTTAAAATTCTGTATGTGCCTAAAAGGTTCATGTACCCCACCAAAGCTTTAAAACCTCAACAAGCTTCTTTTCAATGAGATTCTGAGTTAGTTCATCCCAACAGTCACTGGTGCAGTGAAAAACTGACTGCAGATTCCTGCAAATACACACGTGGCTTCATAAAAACCACAAAAAAAACCCAAACCATACAAATAGAATTTATGGCCAAAAGACTTACCCAGAATGACTTGAAGAAGGAGGAGGCAGGTCAGGTGTTAGAACATAAAGACTATTATTTTTTGGCAAGTGTAGACTTTTTAAAACAGTCTGAGGGGAGAAAAATCATTATAAATATAAAACATTCACCAATTCTGACTTTTTTTTTTTTTAATTGTAGGCATATATTTACAATATCACCAAATATTTTGTTTCAAGATACACTTCCTATTACTTCAAAACATCATTTTTGTAGGTGGGCCACATTATATACAAACCAAAGACAAACTGATTTGTCCTGATTTTATTTTGCAGTGTTTTAGATTAAGAGTTCTTTGTGTGCCACCCAAGACAGCTGACACTGTTTGAAACCAACAATTCTTGCATTGTAATCCCCACCCACAGATGCTCAGTTTGAAACTGAGTTCAGTTAACTGAAAACACAGTTGAGAACTTACACTATCATCTACATCTCCAGTCTTCCACCCTTTTAACAGCATTTTAGATGCAGGAATCTGAAGTTCATTTTCTAGAATACGTTTGATATCTCCTAGAGAGAAAAACAAAGGGAATATATAAAATATACACATTTACTGCTTTATTTCAAACTGCAAAGAATTGCACTCAAAATAACAAGAGCAAGGAAAAATTAAATATGAGAAGGATTTTTAGTCTAGTTACCCTTGCAACACACCCTTCAAAGAGTAAAGGACAAATGAAACTTAAAAAAATCACAAAGCATGAATGATTGGAGAATCACACGAGGATTTGATGATCTGGACACACATATTGGTAATTCTATTCTCCATATATACTAAACACAAATATTTGCAGCTGTGTGCAATCTGGAGCATCAGACTTTGCCAACAACAAAGAGGTTGCATACTTCTGATACCAAATTTCATTATCATTAGTCTAGACCTAAGGAATTGGAATGTTCATACAACTGACTGCTCTGACAGCTTTTTCAATGTTTTCTACATTTTGATGCTCTTCTGCCCCTGTAGGTATTACAGTCATGAAATAATGGAGCTCATGTGACCCAAGCCCACCTCAAAGGTCTAATTAAACCAGTTTAGTCAATGACTTGTCCAGCTGACTCTTGAACATGTCAGGATGGAAGTTTAACAACCTTTCTGGCCAATCTGTTTCAGTATTTCACCACCCTCACAATTAAAAACAACCCAACTTTTATTTAATGTGAATTGTTGATGTTGTGCCTGTTGCCTCCCATTCTCATGCACCTCCAAGACAAGTCTGGCTCCATCTTCTCCACGTCCTCCAGCTGTAGACAGAGGTCAGGTCTGAACCTTCCCCTTTCCTCCCCAGGCTAGACAAATCCTCTTCTCTGTGCCTCTCCTCCTGTAGCCCAGAGCTCCAGACCCCTGACCAGACTTACTGCAGGATGTCAACATCTGTCTTGCAGCAGGCACCTCAAAACCCAACACAGTGCTCCTGATGCAGCCTGGCAAGTGCTGAGTAGAGGGAAATAATTATTTCCTGGGATCCATGGGCTACACTCTTGCCAACAAAGTCTTGGGCATGGCAGGTCTTCTTCATTGCAAGAGTTCATTGCTGAAGCACCCAAGATTCCTTTTATTAAATTATTTTCTAGCCCATCAGCCTTCAGCAGGTGTCAGGTGGGGATAACATGGAGTTCTCCTATGCCAGATACAGGACTTCAACTTCTTCTTGGAACTTCAGGAGGCTCCTGTCAGCCCATGTCTCCAGGCTGTCCAGGACCTGCTACACAGCAGCCCTGCCCTCCAGAATATCTCTGAGTAGATTAAGATTTATTTTGATCAGTTTTTAATCCAGTTTTTATCTTACTATTATGACTAGAAAAATACAACAGCAGAGAACATTAAAGACCTTCCTAAAACCACAGTGACATTCTCTCCCCTTGTCAACTGAGCCAGCCATCAAATTGTAAAAGGCAAATCATACTGACTGATTAGGTACAATTTGCCTTTAGTAAATCCATGCTGGCTGTTCCAAATCCCCTTCTTTTCTCTCCCATGCTCAAAAAGTGCCTCCAGAAAGATTTATTCCCACAGACCAAGCTCAGCAATCACCACTGAACACACATTTACATTTGCCTTAGCCTTTCTTTTCAGGCTGATGTAGTTAGAGAAACCCTTCTAACCCCTCAGTGGTTTCACCTCCCTGAGCTTTGGTTTTCCTAATTCCAAACCTGCACATCTCTGTGCTCCTGTTGGGTAGCACATCATTACTTTCCACATCTGTCTACTTTGTTTTTGCATTTAGCTCAGTCAGAAATGTTTTTTTCTTCTGTGCTGGCCTTCTGCCATGCTTGCTCCTCTTGCACATTGGAAGGAATTGTTCCTGTGCTTTGAAGAAGTTGTCCTTGAAGACCAACCAGCTCTCCTGGGCCCCTGTGTCCTCCTGGGCAGCCTCTCATGGGATCCTCCCAAGATCCCCAAAAAAGCAAAAAATATTCTTTCCTCAAGTCCACAGCTGAAGTTCTAAAATTTGCCTTGCTCACTTCTCCCAGGATTTTAAACACAAGGTTGCTCTCCACCTTTATATCCCAAGATACAGACAGAACTTCTACACAAACTGCCTTCTGCCCTACAGCTTTCAGGTAAAATTCAATTATTAAGAAGTTAATAAGAAGAGAAAATTCAAAGCGGTGCAGTTGCAAAATTCTGATCAGATGAGATTTTGATGCCGTATTTCCATGGATGTCACTCAGCACAAAGGAAAACAAGGAACGGATATGGATAATTCAAACCAGTGACCGCTAGGTGGCGCCAGCCAACCCCAAATCCATCCCGAAAAAACAAACGAGGATCAAAAGTTCCAATTTCCAAATTTCAGCCCAGACAAAAGGCTGCAGCACGGAAAATTGCTTTCACCAACTATTTCTTCACGTAGCTCCTTATTTGGATCTGTATAAGCTCTTCACTATAAATAGGAAAATGAAAATACTTTTCTTCCTTAGCAGAAGTAAATTAATTCCCAGCTTGGGGAATGTAAAAAATGACATGCTCTGCAACACTAGCAATAGCATACCTTTACATACTGCTTCAAAATTCACCAATTTTAGGATAAAGACAATAAAACTGATCGAATTTATCTTAATTTGAATGAAAGAGTCAAATAAAAATTGAACTAAGAAGAATGCAATGATGTTCTTCACACCAGGAAGAACTCCTCTAATCTTGTCACTAATCCTGTGCAGAAAGAGATGCCATACAGATTCAAAGAGGAAATGCTAAGATCATCTGCTTATAAATAGCTTGCATCTACACTAATCCTAGCCCAAATTACACTTTCATGCCTCAACGTAATCATTAATCTCCATTTTGTTTCTGAAGCAAGTTCATAAGAAAACTAGATTTAAAAATAAATATTTGCTAGATCACTAACCTTCACAATGGATTAGTGAAATTTTGCTTTTTTAAAGCTGCAAAGAGATTTGAAAATGGTTAGTAGCTGTGGAGGCTGCATTTTCAGGGGAATCTCTTTTTTTTCTTTTTGAGGATTTTTGTTCTGTTTTGCTTTAGGACTTGGATTTTTGGGGTTGAATCTTTTTAGTTCGTCTTTTTAACAATTTCACGATAGCAGCTTTTATTTCATTTTTACAAATCCTTACCAACTGTGGAGCTGTCTTCAAGTACTACATCCACACTTCTGTCTCTGTACTCAACCCTGAAGTCAAGCATTCGAGGTTGTCTTTCCACTATTTGTCTAGATGGCACTACATGGCGAAATGCTGAGGAGGAGGAAGGAGCTGAGGAAGCTGCAGCAGAGTGACTGGTGGGGCCATAGGCTGGTCCATGCAAAGTCTCTACACCATACTCACTGAAAGACAGACAAGATGATTTAAACAGAACAGCTTGGTATGTCTAACCAGAAATTAGGAAAGGAAAATGATGGTATTATTCACTTACTACAGTCCAGCACACAGCTCTTGAATTATTGCTGTCACATCTGAAAATACTGCTTATTAAAAATGAAAAAATAACTTCTGTATTAGCAATTTTTACATTTCAGGGCTCAGGAGTGCTATAGGAGATCAGCACTGGTGACAAACAAGCATTTAAAATCCACTATGTAATTAATACCAGAATTATCTAGAGGAGAAGGATTATTTCCTGTTCCAGGAGTGGTGTGACCATATAAAATTTGCACCATGGCAACGACCAGCTTTCTACATCATTGGGCTAGTATCCAGTGGAAATGAGAATAAGAAATACAGCTCAAAATTCTGCACACAGACAGGTATTTTCCCATACCAAATTAGTGAAAAACAAGTCAGATATGAAAATAGATATATATTCACAGTAAATGAATTAAGATAACAAAGCATGTGTTTCA
The DNA here is from genome assembly GCF_009819885.2 of Catharus ustulatus. Classification (NCBI taxonomy): domain Eukaryota; kingdom Metazoa; phylum Chordata; class Aves; order Passeriformes; family Turdidae; genus Catharus; species Catharus ustulatus. The sequence goes on along the minus strand of NC_046229.1, from coordinate 6,969,782 downwards.
AATAACACCTAGAAGTAAAACAGCAATGTAATGCTGAATTCTAGCTTGCCTTCAAGCTCAAAATCCTGCAAGGCTCCTGGAGATTCATGTAAGGATGTCTCCATACCTGACTCAAGGATACCCACAGCATTACAGGTCAGAACAAACTGGAAAACCCCTCACTACCCAGAAGCACTGCATCTTCCTCAGTGAGCCTCTGCACAGGAAGCATGTAACTGGGATTGGAAACAAGTGTAATAAAATGTGACATTTCAGGAATATTATTCCAGGCTAAAAAAAAAAAAAAAAAAAAAGCCACAAACAAAAAAAAAACTCCTATGATGCAGATAAATCAAATTTGGAAGGCAAGAAACTTCAAGTAAGCCTGGGGTGTTGCCTTTTAGATGTCCTCACCAAGAGGATGTTACAGGATCTCATGGTGGGTTTTAAAAATGCTGCAACATAACTGAATCTCACTTCCTTTCTTTATAAGAATTCATTTGAAAAATTCCTTCTGTTCTCGAAGATACCATGAGATTCTCAGTGGAAATGCTTCACAGAGCAAGTCAAATCTGTCCTCTGGAGGAGGTCTGAACTTTAAAATTGCAAATGTGGATGGCATGCATGTCACAGGAGTGCACCAGTACTCAGCTATTGCAAATCCCATCATTGTGCCTTTCACATTTGAAACAGAAAAACATGTTATGTTTGTAAAACAAGGGGCTCCTTCACTTCTCACATCAGCATGCTCAGAAGGATGAATGCCCAGCTACAAAGACCCACACTCTCAGACCTATGCTCAAAAGTCAAAGGCCCACATCAGAGCTCTCAAGAGTACAGGAAGCAGCCTAATTTTCAGGATTTAAAAAAGTATAAACACCAAGTGATATGCTATTGTCTTCAATCTGGTGGACAAGTATGAATTAAGTACAATTAAGTAACAATTCTGTTGCAGACTCAAGAAGGAATGAATATCCTAATTCTCAGGAGTGGATTACAAAACAAGCAACTGAATTATAAAACAAAGTGTACTTTTTTCTCTTCAATAAATTAACTTGCTTCAAGTCCAGTTGTATTAATTCTATTTGATTCCACCACAAAAAGCAACCTACATACCCGAATGGCGACCTCTAATAGAACACTAAAAGCTCACATCAGTAAAATTAACCTTATGTGAAAACCATTGGAAACCAGTTTCTAAATCTTCTGAGCCACCTTTTAAACCACTTCCACTGGAAGAACACAAAACAAGACAAAAACAAAGTAACAAAAATGCACATTTGAAACACATTTGACTATCTTTCTAAAAATTAATAAACTACTGTGAAAGAAAGATGTAAGTGGGCACTGGACCACCTTGTGATTGGAGACAGGCATTAACCACACTTAACTATTCCCCAGCTTCTTTTACCCAATCAAATATTCTGGTATTTTGGAAGGAAATGCTTTGAGGTCACAACTTATGTGCAGAGTGCTCCACACAATCAAGAGTTGATCTCACATGGACTAAACAGGCCTTACAGTAAATTTATATTTAGTAACTTTACTGAACAAATAGTTTTATCCTCAATCAAAACCTGACTCCATTGAATGACAGCTTTAGTAAGTATTGACAGAGATGCCAAACACCACTTAACCTACATTACATATCTTTTTTCACCATTACATTTTTTTAAATAGTACATGAAATATTTTTCTGAACAAATTTTTAAACACTGTTTTACTGTCTCTCTCAGGTAGCTCAATTCCTGTTCTGCTGTTTTCAATTGCCTCATCAGCACTTAGAAGATCAAATTTCAGTGACTTCAAGATATCCAAGCATCAGTATGCAAGCCAAAATTTAATTCAGAAGCTGAAAGAAAATCAGTAAAACTACTTTTAGAAGGGAACAGCTTTACTTTATCTATCAGAGTTTCTACTGCCTATAATTCAATTTAAAAAAAAAAATTTTAAAAAACCACTAACCAAGTACAAATGTTTTTGGCCAGAAATAGAGAAGCATGGAATATTAATACCTTCAAAATGCATAAGGAAAAATAAATACTTAGCCAGAAGCATACCAACATCTAGTCTTTGTAAAGAGACAACCCTGCAAAGAATGACCCAACCACCAGTGAATTCAAAATAAAAGTTAACTATTTTGAATAGATGTTTGAGCTAATCCTCTATCAGTATGGGAAAAACTGAATGTTAAATCAGCTTTGCCAGGAATAGAATTTGTGGCTCCAGAAACAGCTTTAAAAGGAGAATTATGTCATCTTCTTAGGATTCAGGAAGGAAAAAAAAGTAACTGTTATCCAGCATCATTCTCTGCATTACTACTCCAGTCCTCTGGGCTTACCTTTGTAGAATGCCATTTTCTTGTGGTATAACACCATTTATAGCTGCCTGAAAAGAGAAAACAAATTTTGAGTCAAGCATGCAGAACAAAAATACATCAGAACTTTCATATGTTTGGAAGAGCAATCAGCTTGCTTCAAAACATGCCCTAAAATGCTCTCTATCTAGTGAATATTCTTGGTGAACATACCATCATTATGGTATCTACATAAAATAAAAACCGTATCTAAGTGAAGAACAAACATGAGCTGAAGCTCCTGCTTGTGTGTGATGGATTTCCCAGGTGGAATGCCAGGGAATAGACTGCATGGCCCATGTTGAATCAGTCTAACACTTTGGTACTCACTCCCAAACACACTGAACCAACTGTGCAGAGCCCAGGCAGCATCAGAGCACATCCCCAGAAAATCTGATGCTCCCCAGAAGCACCAGCCATGGCCAAGCCCATTAAAGCTGCCCAGCTGCACACCCCCTCCATCACACCCACAGACACCAGCCAGCCTCCTCAGGCTGCCAGGGAATCACACAAGGGACCATCCCAAAAATGTAAACATTCCTCAGGTAGAAAAGGAAGCATTTTTTTTTAAGCAGGGTTTATGCAGTTATATTCCATTCCATGCTGTCCAAATCATCAACAGCAAGGTTAAACACAGATTGGAGCATCCCACTCCTCTCCATTTGCTCCTGTATCAGCAGCAACTCATCCATTTTCTACCCTTACCTCTAATACCCATCCTCATATGTCAGATACACCTGACCTGTTGGCCAGAACACCTGGTGAATGAGTGTCTGGGCCCCAGTGAAGAAGGGAACACTGATGTTTAGCAGGTCACAGATTCCCTGCTACTCCAGGAGGACAAAATCATACCCTGTGACTGAACTACTGACAGTCATCATCTATCAACACCATTTGTACTGATGTTAAAAATACATAGCTCAAGTAAGTGCTTAATAAACACAAAAACAGACATAATCAAGATTTAAATGCTATGGTTTCTTTTTCTCTGAATATATAAACATTACTTTTTACATTTCCATTAATAGTTAAGGCTACATGAAGTCAGAAAGTTTTATTGTTGAACTCAGCTGAATTACTGTGATACTGCAATAAGGTTTATCCTGCATTTAGAAACAAATATTGCATTAATAATAATTTTAAAAGCAGAGAAGGAAAAGGTCAGAGGTACCCATAAGCTCCAGCAACAACCCATGAGGCTGTATCAAATTACAGCAAAACAAAGTTCCCTACCAGATCAGGTTTTAAATCAGTTTATCCACTGTGCATGGCAATAATCAGTGGTTTCTTTTTAACAATGTGTCTCATTTATCATCACTGTGGTTTTTACACAGCTCTTGATCGTGTTCATCTAATAAACCTCCAGGAAAGAGTAGGAGGTTTTGGTTTATTTGGGTTTTTCTGGATTGGCTTCTCACTCCCATACTCTTCAGCAACATACATTTAATTCATGTCAATCAAAAGATGGTTGGCTGAGAGACAAAGCTATCCTTTATTTTGCATCTGTAAGATACACAAAGCAAATACAGGTTTTGCACCACAAAACCTACACTAAAAATGATCTGCTGGTGCAACAAAATTCTCTTTACTTGGGGAAAAGAAGCTGCTTCAGCTGTGAAGAAATACAGCAATGTGGCATTTTCACACTTCTGTCAAAGCTCTGTTTCCAAGGATTAAATCAGCTCAAACTTCTTCTAGCCTAGTTAGAGGGGTTAAATACAATAGAGGTTCCAAGCTATTTTCTTTAAAACTGAATAACTCACTTGTTCATATATCCCCAGTTTTGTAAACTTGATGACATTTAAGGGGCACAGGAGTAAGAAAAAACAGCAGAAGCATTATGTACTTTTTTGATGGAAAGACCTCTATTAACCACACTGTAAAACTAAAGAGTCCAGACAATGTTTGTTAAGCAAGATGGAAGACTAAAATAATGTAGACAGCAAATGGTAGCAGTGCACATGTACATACTGCATAAATATTAAATATCCATGTTCTAACAAGACAGCTATAAGTAGACCCTGCAAAGCAAAAAAAGAAAAAGGAACAACCATCTGCTTTAGAATTTCATTGGGAGAAGGTTGTGACTATAAAAATAAAAAAAAAAATTAAAACAAGAACACGTTACTAAGGCAAGATCTGTTCCAGGCTGTTCTTCCCCAGTGTCAGTCCCCTTTGAGAGAGGCTCACATCTCTATGGTTATGCAAACCTTTCAAGATATTACATTTTTTTGTCTCTCCAAACAGGGATCTCTGATCATCAGAACTACCCTGTGTGGCTAACTTATAATAATTCAAAATGTTTGTTAAACTCAAAACAACTTTAATAACCAGTGCATCAAATCAACTGATGGGTTATTAATATAAAGAAACCATGTCTGGATCAGAAAGCTCCTCCAGCTCCCAACAACCTTCTGCTGAGAGTGATGTCAGGGGAGCAGCACTGTGCTGATGCTGCTCTCACACTGCATATCCACAAGTGTCCCAGCTGGATCCAGGGCACCACAGCTTTCTAAAGCTATCACTGTTTAAAGAGTGAAATTCACCTTAAATGGAAAATTATAGGAGCTTCAGAAGATTTTTCACAAAGCCAAGGATCCTAGGTGTGTCTCAGTGTTATCCATACACAAATTCTGCCATAACACTGGAACCCACTGTCCCATCCTGGAACAGAATCATTTCTGTTTTGATAACAATCTTCAAACAACTACCAGGCCCACAGTGTAGTTCATTAAATTATAAACTGAATGTAGCTCTTCTTGATTTATACATTTTGTTTAGGGATATCAATCATATATCCAGGAATTGGAACAGCTTATTTAAAAATTCATTAATTGACCTAACTGGACCTGTTTTGGGCCAGAGAGACATCCAGAAACAACTTCCAATCCCAAGCACCTGTGACTCCATCATCCAATAATACAGGTTATCTTCATAAACATACTGTGAAAACTGGGGTTTTTTTAAATGAAAAGGATGTCTAGAATATGATAAAAACTGGACTAACTAGTGCCCATTACAAAGGTTCAAAGTAACAATATTTTTGGTGTGATTTTTCAGCAGCATGCTTCCAAGTTACAGTACTGAAATACATTAAATCCAACTTTTTGGTTTCCCAAAAACATAGGGAACAGTAAAGCAAAAAGGTTAATGAAAGGTTAGCAAATTCATTAGCAGTTTGGACAGCACAAAAAATCTGTGGCATTTTGAAATTATTTAGGTACCTAAAGAACACTGGGAAAGCAGACTGAAATTCAGAATTTCTCCTCAAGAGAATATTAACTTAACTAGATTAGTCAGTTCTGACTAATTGTGACTATCTTGTATGAGTACAAAACAGTATTAGAAGGAAAACCAAGAATCACCATTCCTTAATTATCTATTGAAACAACAATGTCAATGACTTCCTTCAAAATAACATAAATGTAGAGTACAAAGCACATCTTAGAGTGACTCTCATCCCAGGGTCCTATGAATAATGTGGGTTTTTAGATAGCACAAATATTGAACCCACAAGTTGTAAATAAATACTCAGTGGTTTTCACAAAGTTTGAAGATGGGCTGGATTTACCAAAAGCAGAAGTCTACATACACTGATTGAATATTCAAATGAGGCAAGGGCAAACTACAGATGGGAGTGTGTAGTTTTCAAATTTCTAGAATTTCCAGGATTTAAAAGGGATGTTTAGATGAATTAAGAGTTAAAGGCATTTGCAATGGGTGAGTTCTTCCTCCCCTCTTGTTCCTCCCCTGTCCTTCCCAACCTCCAGAGCACACAATGGTTTTGGCTGACAGATACAGACCCCTCAACATTTCCTTCCCCTTTGGAATCTCCACCCCAGTGAAGGGCAAGAGCATTCACAAGGCACAACACAAGATCAGCTCTCCAAGACAGGGCACTAGAAAACACATCCATAAGCAAAAGGAGAAAGCAAGTTGGAGCAGCACAGAGTGGAAGAACAATCCTTTGAGAGGAAGAGGCTGGAGAGATGTAAATAACCTGCACACCTGGGAGATGCACGAGTTCCACTGGGATAAATAACCAAACCAGTTTAACACAACCAGCACAAGCTGCTCCCAGAGAATTCCAAAAGCCTCATTTAGGTTTGACTGCATCCAGCCAGTGAGACCACTTGAGTTTTCTTATCAAAGCCCTCACAGAGCTTTACATTTGTTTAGCTAAAAACTGAGGAGGTTTACATTAAACAAACACAGTACACAAATGAAACCTGAGACAGGGTAATGAGAACTGCCATGGGAGATGATCCAAAACCCAAAGTTGTCCAACCAAATGGCAGCAAGTGCTTCAGAAAGTCACAGGGAATTATAATGGAGTAACCGGCTCATGGGACATTCTCTTCCAACTCCCTGATTTTCTGACACATTTAGATTTACAGTATTAGTAAATTTTTTGTGTATTTAACTTAAGGCAATAGCCTCATAAACCACATATTTAATTATTTCTATGAAATTCAATAAAAGCTTGTTTTGATTAGAGGATTCATTTATTATGGCTTTCAAAAATCTGTATTTTCCCCCAAATGCTACAAACTCAGATTTTACTTTTGGTTTAACACATCTGGCAAGTTGTAAAAAAACAAAGTTCTGCATTTTGTGTCTTTACTATTCATCTTGCCTCTCCTCCTTGTTATATGATTAATATTTTCTCAATATAAAAACTCTTTCTCTCAAATCACAAATGCAGAAAGTTGACCTCATGCTGTTTTCAACATTAGCAGAAGCAAAGACAGGAAGAGGTGCTAGCCACTGCTAGGACAGTATTTAAAATTACAACCAAAAAATCAGGCATTTTGTTGTTTCATACTCAGAACAAAGAAAAACTTGTTTTAATCTTTGACTCTTTCAGCATTTAATCTTAGATTCATTTTTCTGATTATTTAAGTGAAAGTAATACCAAAACTTACATAGAAAACCTCACTACAGAGGGTAAGATGACACAAAAGACAAACATACTGTGGTTTTCAGTTCTGCAGAATAAAAGAACTTTGCTGTTATATTTTGGAAATATTAGCCTGGATTCATCTGCTTGAGGATCACTCAAGATATGCTGAATTTTAAAAAGTGCAACAAAATACACTAAAAAGCTCTCATTAAATAATCCCTAATAAAATTTTTTAAACATTGCTTGTTTTTTTTTTATTTTATTATATATTTCCACAGCACAAAACCGGCCATTAATAATACTGTTTATAATTGCCGGTCCATTGCAAATAATTCTACTCCTAATTTGGGCTAAATGTGACATTCTCCCTGACAAACAATACCCTACTCTAATTTTCCTGCTTTCACATGATAAACTTCTTATCCTAAAGATTTAAAATCCATTTTTTATCTGCTGTTCAAACAAAATAAATGGACAATAGAACTTTGCTTTCTACAGTGGAAAGAAGGGTTTTTTAAAAAAAAGAATGGAATCAAACCCCAAAACTGAACAAATACTATCCAGAAAGAGGAAAAACAAATAACTAAATGATAAAAAAAAGCAAAAGTGAGACAAAGCAGTCATGAAAGGACTGAAAAAGCAAAAGTGAATTTCAAACTGCTTCCAAACTATAAATCTTAAGTGACAAAGGAACATATTTTCACATGCAGTAAAGCAGAACAGGAGAAGTGCAAAGATTTATTAATTCCTTTTGAGCACAGAAATATTTCTTAAATTGAAACTAACTCACAGGGCTCTGCTTCATGCATATATTTCAGTAATAACAGTAAATGTTTTGAAATAATGCTACTCTAACAACTTTCTTTTTTGCAAATACTAATTTGGGCTAATTTTCAACACTGGCAAATGCAGACACATCTAAACATTTGCTCTGATCTGCTCATACTATGATTTTGGGAAACTGGATAAAAAGTAAGACCACATACAGACTCCTCTTGCAATCAGTTTACAACAATAAAAAAGTAGAAAATTCCAGAATAAACAGCAGAAATGTTAGTAACTGGAGCTGACAAAAACATCCTGTGAGTATAAGTCAAATACTGCAAGGTGGATTAATGCAACAAAGCTGCATTAATTACCAGCATTTCCTTCTGCCCCAAGACATCCAGATTGGACTCTGAGATTCCCAAGCAGGGCTATGTGGCTTCTGAGCAGTTTTATGCAACTACCAAATCTCACCTGCTGCAAGCAAGTCTGAGATGTGCATTCCAAACAAGAAATCCATGAAACCTTCTGCAGAAATAGCAATCACTTTAACCAGAAAGAGCTTTCTGCAAACAAGATCACCTTACTATACACACAGCTCCTTTGAAACCATTACTCTCAGAGGTTACAAAAATTGACTGCTAGGTGTTGAAGTAATAAAAAATATTATTCCACTTAGATTTTTAAATTAACTCAGTAATATTTAAATAACCAAATTACTAATTGTGCCTCAGTAGTAAGAGAAGGAATCTCTACCTGTGTTATTTTTGGCAGGCTTTTCAAGGCAAAGGAATGAGTCAGCTTTTTCCTGTAGCTTATGTTATACTTGCTGGCATCTCCCCAGCTTTGTAAGTCTCAAAAGTATTTCCAAGTGCTAGACGTGAAGTTACACCCACAAAGTTTATACAGAATGACAACATTTGTCCCCATCGTGGTTAAAATTTAACCAAAAACTGTAATTGAACTACAATGAAATGTCTTCTATGCATTCTGCTTTATTTCAGCTTGCCTTCTTTACAACAAATATACTTCATGAAAAGCTGCAAAACAATAGAATTGCTAATAAAGCAAAAAATTAACATTTCATCAAAAAATGCCACATGAATACATTCATACAGATGATTCACTTCATCAGCAAGAGAGCACGCGTTGAAATAGTTCACAATTAGCACCCTAGATGTGGTTTCCCATTTCTCCCTACATCTTTGGTGGCTTCAGCAAATTTCTTCCTGTCACTCCTACAACGTGCCTAAATGCACTAGGAAGCCTTCCAACACTTAGATATACTTCTAAAATTCTGAGAGGAAAAAAAAAACCACTACATTTTGCACAGTTCCTTAATTTTATATTGTCACTCCCTAATTCCCCAAACAAAGTCCAACAGAAATAAAAAACTCATAATTTTTTTCAATGTGTTTTCCTGGCATAGTGAAAGTAAAGAACATGTACACATTTCTAAGCAGCTTAAGGATCAGCAAGTACCTGAGCTGATTCTAGTTCAGCAGGAATAAAGGAAAATAATCTACTCTTAACCACCCACTCAAAACTCATTGACATGGAAAGGGAAAGTTTGCTAGTACTAAAAATATTAATACATAGAAAGCAGGAGAGTCAGATACATCAAAGACCATGCCTTGATATGAATATTGGAAGATGTTCTGAACTCCCATATTTTTACCCCTCTCCTAGTTATTTTATGTGAATTTGAATGGCAATGCTAAAATGCAAAGTTTAGGGATAAGCTACCTCATGACAATGTATTTTTTGTTCAGTTTTTTAAAAACTAAACAAGTGGATTTTTTTTAGCCATTCATTGTAACATACTAGCTCTAAGAAGGTACTACCAGGGAAGAAAATTCAATGACACAAGAACTCAGGACACAAAAAGTCAAAAAGATACTGTCAAAAGCCTAAGGTCCCTTCACTGAAAAGCCACAATAACCTGAAATATCAGCAGTATTCCAATAACCCCAGCTGTAATCAGCCAACTGCCTAATCACTAATCCACAATAAAAAAATAATTATGCAAGATTTAGCTTAAAAGTTTGGAAAGCAGGAAGCCCCAAGGTGAAGTTTGTAACCTGCAAGTTATCTCAGTATTCTTCCAACAGCCTGTGCTGAACTGCTTGAGGAGCAGCAACCCAAGCTGCCAGGACAGGCTAAGGAGAGTTTATTTAAATAAAACTAGAAACTGTTCTGGTATTCAACAGGATTGCAAGTAAATCCATTTTTAAGACACTCTGCTTTGAAAGTCTGATGGCTCTAGATGGCTCCTAGGTTTTTCACAAGTAAGGTTCACAAAATAGCCACAGCACTGGCATGGATGCTTGCTCTTAAATAATTTACTTAGTTTTTCTCCTACTCACACAGTCCCAGCATGACTCAGTGACAGACTAAACACTTGTCAAACACATGTTTATAAGATGTGTGCAATTTTTAGTTCAACAAGTCACAGGGTAATAAACTACAGAGACCTCATACCAGCCAATTCGCTATTAGTATATTCTAGAAATTTGTTGTGAAACTTGAATGTCTCAGGACAAATGAATGCTAAGCAATCTTCACAGAAACTACCAATACAGAGGCAGCACCTCAAAAAAAGTATTTGTAAAACTAGGGCAGGTGGATGGTGCATCCATAGAGCTCCAGCAGTGCTATCAGGCAGTACTGGGATCTCAGGTGCTGCTTTTTGTTTATTCTCAGAACACAAAATTCTCTTAAAGAGTTAAAAGAAACAAGAGTATTTTACCATGAACAGAAATCTAAATTTATTAGTCCCATTCCTTGTTTAATCACTGTACAAGAAAAATCTGAGGTTATTTCTTAAGTAACTAAAATTACTTAAGTAACTAAAAAACTAAATTACTTAAGTAACTAAATTCTACTTATTATTTGAAAAGGAGAGACAGAATTTACATTTCACTCTACAATAAAAAAGCAAAGCTTTACCTAAAATCTTCTCCACTCTCTTTCTGGTCAGAAAAAGAACTAAAATTTCATATACATCATCACAATAACAAAATAAAGCTATAAAACACAATCACAACCCCTTTGCTACCCTCACATGAATAAAACAGGTTTTGGGGGATTGTTTTGGGTTTTTTTAAATGGATGAATGTGCATACAGCTATGTGGAAAGTCATACCAAGATTATAACTGCCTATAGACTACACATTTCATATAATCTTCCACCAAAAAATACATTAAAAGGAAATGTGTGTTACCAAAGATTAAGGCATTTGAAAGTAAATAAAAACAATTAATTTAATACTGGTTTTAAGAATCAGAAGCCTTCTGTGCTACCACCCAGCTACAGAAAATACACAGCATGCATCTGAGCTTACTCAAAGACACAGAAATGTCACTTTCAAAGCTGCAAAAAGCTGGAAATATGAAGAATGAGAAATGCAACAATTTTTGCAAGCAGGGATCCCTAATTTAACAGAAAACACATTAAAGACTTCTAAGGGGGATTTCTATAGTCCTTTGTAAAAGACAAGTTCACATACAATTGTGTCCTATTGGGAGAGATTAATGCTGCAGTTGAACACACAAAAAGACCTGAAACTTCTGAATTTCCTGGAGAACAGGTACCATGCCCATGGGATGCTGAACCAGTGGGATGCCCATCCACCAGCACTCCTTGGGATTATGAACTCAGGGCTTCCTTCTTCCTTCCCTCTGCTGGCAGCAGGGCGGGGAATGCTGGACAGGCTCCTCACTGCAGTAGCAGTGAATCTAAACCTGCTGAGCTGACAAGAACATGTTCCACAAAAGAACACCTGTCTAAAACAAATGTTCCTTAAAAAAAAAAAATTAAAAAGGGATACAAACCTCTGCTTCCAGCAGGCAGAGGTGACTGCTCATTTGACCACAGGGAGAATGTGATTAATACAGACAAGCCCAAGTGAAAATCCCTCAGATCTAGTCCTAATGAGAGGAATATTGCCATATTCAGCATGCAATTCTAAAGTAAAGAAAATAGCAGGTCAGCAACACAAAATAAAAGGGTCAGTGTGATGAACACCACCATGAGGTGCAGTCCTGGTTCCCAGCCACTGAAACAGCCTGCTTGCAATGCCCCAGCAGAGCTGCTGAGCACATGACATAAACACACACTGAACACTGCCCCACATTTAAGGAAAAGAAAGGGCCCTGTGCCAAACTCAAATTAATCACCTAGCTTCTGGAGGCAGGCTAATTCAAATCAATCAAAATAACAGAGAGAGAGAGAGAGATCACATCTAAGGTGCAGCAGGGCAAACCAGAGAGAAAGAGAGACAAAAAACAGTGTTAGTGTATCAGTTTTACCAGCTCCTACTCAAAACTGCTACACATCATAACAAAAGGATGTAATTGTTATTGATAGAGATACAAATAACAGATTGCTGATAACTGTCACAAGCCCATTTTTTGCTATTCCCACCTAAATGGGCACATCCAAGAGAAATAAAAAATTGCCAAGTCCTCCCTGATTTCTCAGTCCAATTTTTTTGTCTGCTCAGTTACTTTTTTCCAAAATACATTACATAGATGTAAATACACATATACAAAATTGGTACTTGGAGTAAAAAAAAAAAATCCTGTCTGACAAATATTGTTTTCCAAGAAGTTTACAAGTAAGATGAAAAAACCTCCATCTGTCTAAGTTATCCAATTAAAATTAAAAGTTCTAGTTGAGAGTTGAAGCTTTATAAAAACAGATGTTCAAAATACACAATTTCTCCTTCCAAGATAGAGAATCACTTCTTGTCAAGTGATTCTTGGAACCTGAGTATGACAGGAGCTACAAGTCATTCCATCTCCAGGTGCACTAAACTGGTTTTACAGAAAGTTATACTGTGCTTTGACCCTCTACCAGAATACAGAATAATCAAGCCAAGTACAGCAGGAAGGCAGAAAGGTCATTTTGAAAATAAAAAACAGGGGGGATTTTATATAACTACATAATCATTATATACATATTTACAAGTAAACTGAATATTGGATAATAAATACCCCTCTCCCACTGTTATTTTGATGAAATTTATTTTCTTCTTAAAGTAATGCTAAAAAGCACCTCATCTATATTTAAAGTTCTCTTGGAAAACACATGAAATAAAAACATTTTTAAATCAGGGAATAGGAGTCACAATAGAAATGGCCATCCTGGAAAAATCAGAAAATTAATGTGATGAATCCTGCTTTTCATTCAAAAAACCTGTTCTAATTGCCAGTACAGAATATAAAGTCATGCTGCATATGAAGGACTTGAATTTTTCATTAAATCTGCTAAAGGTAGAGCAGACCACTTGCTTTCATGCACAGATTCAAACACTGGATCTCAGGAGAGCAAAGAGCTCTCACCTGTGTAATAACCTCACATATACAAATGTCCACACTGCATAAGGTCAAGTTAGTAATGCATGATTTTCCTTTTAAAATGTACCATCATCAGAAACATTTCAGCAGACACAGAGTTGGGATTTTTCACTCTTTTATTTTATTGTTTTTACACAAAGTTTAAGATATATTTATGTGTCATTCTTACCTTCACATGCCAAAAGAGAAGGACAGAGTCTAAATGGGCAAGCTATGAAATCATCAGACTTTACAACAGACAGAAATTGCTAACTTCTGCTTCCTCACATGGTAAAAATTACTGTAAATTAATAGAGCTGAAAGAAATGACACTCAGGAAATAACATATCAGCAACCCTGGGAGGCTGAAGAGAGCTGGATCCATTTATAGCAGAATGCCTGAAGAGATCATTATATTATCTATGTTGATTTTCTGTATCTCACAGAACATCTGAAACATTTTGTCACCCAGCCTATAATAAGCCCAGTAATTAGGCTACAGTGTTCTAACACAGAAAAACCCTAAGCTGCTCTATATGCAGCAGACCACCACAAAGACCAAGTCACATGCACCAAAGGGGACTAATTATTGGCAAAATTAGGCTTCATGATCCCACCAAGCAATTTTTACACTGCTGCTGCATATGAATTCCTCTGCAGCACTCTTGTGACCAATTTTATTTTGAGCACTTGAACAAAGCCAAGCAACCAAATATTTATGAAAGACTGGTTCCCATATTGCTTCAAGCAGCTACAGCAAAACATATACTTTGAACACTATAAAATATATACACCCTGAGACGTTTAAATCCAGTTTATTTAGTACCAAACTCAAGATAAATTAAAGGCAATTTATATTGTCTTAGAGCATCCTATACCGAGGATTAGAGATGAGACTTCTAATTGGGGTAAGTAATCTTTTAAAGTTCAAAAATAGGAAGCTGACATTTCAGTTCTAAATTGAAAAGAAAAAGGAATTCTGTTTAACTCTTAAAAAACACCAAAAGTAACTATGAGAAAAACTAAACCAAGAAAGGAGAGCCTTACACTTAACCCAGGTTTGGTTTTGTTTAAAGGTGAAATCAAATGTCCAAAAGATACAGAACAAAGTAACTGTAATAGGAAAGAGCCTGGTGACATTTTAACCCTTAACACTAAATTCTAGCAAGACCAGGGGGGGAAAAATGCTTACAAAGTAAGCAGCAGGAATATTTCTTCAGTGCAAACAAAGTAATCCTTAGAAGAACTTACACAAACACACAGTACTTGTAGCACAATGTAAGGAACTTTTTGTTTTGTGAACTTAATAACCTCTGCTGTGTCTGTGCATTCTGATGTACTTCTGTGTCAGCCCATGGCAGTGCCCACTTCCCTGTTTCTGTTTGGGATCCTTCTGCTTTCCAGCTCACCAGGGCTCCTTCTCTTGCTTGTTTTGGCTGAAGTCCCAGAGAAATAACAAAGCCCTTGAGCTGAGTGTCAGAGAGTTTAAGAAGCAACAGGTGCCCAAGGGAATCTTCAACCCTGGTCTTCAGCACAGCCCTGATAGTGCACGACATTTTTCCCAAAAGGGAACATGGAATTGAGATACAGACAGGCTGAGTGAAAAGCAAGAGTAAATCTCTTTGAGACAAGAACTTCCTTAACTTACGTATTTGGATTTTCCCCCTTTTGCTGCAGGAGTGCCCCTGAACTTTGGTTGATGACATCCAAACAGGATTTGCTTAGCTTTCTACTTACTAGCCTGGGTGCCTCACAGAAGATTTCTTCATCAAATACTGACTTCTGATTTTACTTCCAACATCATGGAAGTAAAGGAATGGACATTTTAAAGCCTCTGAATCAGATGCACAAAACAGAGTTAAATTAGAGAAAACAAAACAGAAATTGTGTTCTTCCCATTTACCTAACACTGGGGGCCAAAGGATGGCAGAGGAGCCCTTACCAAAATCATCATTACTTCACTACTGTCTTCATGAACTGTGAACCAACTTCTTCAAGTTTGGTTTTCCTTAGAAATCAAAAAAAAAAGTTTTGCTCTATGTTGAACAACATATTTAGTGCCAAACTAAAGGATTTCTTTACTTTTTCATCTCAACTAAAAATACTCCAAGAGCTTTTGGTTGAATTAAAACAAACCTTCCCCAATTTCTGGGCACTGAATCTGTACTTGACTACTGAATGTAAGGTATTAAACCATCCCCCCCAAAAAAAGCAAAAAAACAAAACAAACCAAAACAAATACATGGATCATGTACTTTTAATTCCCAAATAAAAAATGCTACATTTCTCATAAATCATGAGCCTCTCCTCAAGTTCTTTTGAAATGCTAAAAACCCTTGCCTAACAGAGATATTTGATTCTCTCTCACCCCAGGAACTCCTTTTCTTCAGTCTTCCTTCATTCTTCTGTTTTTACCTCCTTGTTAGATTAGCAGGGTTTGGCTTTCACTCCATTCCCTATTTTTACAAGAAGGCTGCTTTTAATAAAAATGAGCCAGTGTCCTATTAATGACACACCCTTAGGGCATCTCCTTCACTTCCAGTCTCCTAAATAATATTTTTTTTTCTTCTACAACTTACCATTTCCTTTTCATTTCCTCTCATTCATCTTCTGCCTAGTTGCAAAAACTATATCCCTTCCTCAAGTACCTGTTGCATTCCTAATTTTCTACCCTTTTTTACTTTCCCTAAGCCTTTTTTAAGCTTGCACATTTGGGTTATTACTTCTTTCCTCTCTATATTCTACTTCTAGATCATCTAGTAATCATTAATAAAATTAAGTATTTAAAGGTGTTCTCATAGTTTTAGAAACTTCACTCTGCTTTGTGCTTACTCTGGAGTCTCAGAAGGGACTTATTTGTTCTGACCATTTCTCATGGCAGTTCTCTCATTCAGCCCAACCTGTCGAGCATTTACTGTAATGCACACAATTTACAAATCCCCCAAAACCACATCCAATGGATCTACTGGATTTTACTGGGAACTTCACAACCTGAACAGAATGCATAAGGCTGCTCCTTCCCTTCCAACAAACAACTGCATTTTCAAAAGAGCTCATGCCATGTCACTACAAACTACCATGACTGTGACAGAAGATGTTTTAACTCCATCACTCAACACACACCTGGGTTTTTCTGTTTGAAGCCACTGATGACAGACACTCCCTTCTGCACACTGGCATCTCACTCTTGCTTATAGCATGTTGCAAAATAGAGACTCTGTTCATTTTAACACCTAGTTCACATAGTTTCTAGTTTGTACTGGTTTTCTACAATAGATTACAGTTGAAACTATATCCACAGCCCATTTTGGAAATCTAATTTTTTTTAATAATACCTTTCATTTAGAAAATTGTTTTACAAAATAGAAAATTGTTTTACAATTTAAAGGAAGATCACTTGCTTTTAAATTAAGTTTGTTGTAGTTTACACTTCTAAACCTTAAGAAATTGGATTAATAGTTTATTTATTTACTAATCCTATGAAGAGTCTTAAAACACCTAAGACTATTTTGCTTGGTTTTGTTGGTTTCCTCCTATTTGTCTGCACAATGAACCTTGTTGCAAAACAGATGAGCGGTTTTTTCAGGCTGTTTGTGGGGTTTTTGTTTGTACTTAATGGTGTCTGGATAGCACCAAATCTAAATAAAGTTATGGCTTTTTTAATCATCTGACTCAATTCTGCACAACCACCAACAATAGAAGAGCAACAATCCTAATTTTAAATTAAAAGCACATGAAAATTTGGAGAAGTTGCTTCACCTCCCATTTCTTCCACAGGAACATAAATCCTCAAAAACCCATGTGTGAATACACAGGTCTTCTTCTAAAAACACTATTCTTCATAATATTTCTTACCAAATGAAGCCAGAAGGAAACTAAACAAAATATGAAACATGGCTTTAGAGGACAGGAAAGAAATGAAAGAAGTCTGAAGACAATCAGAGCAGAGCAGGGTTTGTACAACTCAGGGTCATGTTTGCTTGGAGAAGAGGCTTTAAGAGAGCAGAAACAGCCTGCACACAAACAACCTGTTTGTCCCAGCCACGAGACACCCCCAAATTTGAAATAAAGCTACCAGCTGTCTCAGCAAGATGCCATGTCACTGTTACATGGGGTTGATCTATGAAGTCATTTTCTTAGAATACTTACCACTAAATCCCAGTTATTTTGTTCAAGCAACGTTATAGCTTCATCAATATTTTCAATACCAGTACATGCCTAAAAATAAAAAGAAGCAGTAAACAGAATTAAAAGCATTGATCAAAATCAAGGTAGTAATACTTATAATTCAATTAATTTCAGCAAGATGGCAGGAAAGGTATAGGTTTTCCCTTTCTGTAAAAAGAAGGTAATCCAGAAATGAGACTTCAGGCCTTAAACATCAAACATTCAGATATAATTCCCTATTCCATCAGAGGATTCTTCTGTAACCTTGAGCAAGCCACCTAGGGAAGCAAGACCAAGTAGTTATTTGTAAAATTAGGACAATAGTGCTGTCCCATAAAGGCATTTTGAGAATTCTACCTTCAAAACTATCATGCACTCATATTACTTTAAAAGGGAGCACAAAAACCCTTGAAGTTCCAGCCCTGTACTCTTGGCTTTACCTAGTTCAAGAAATCTAACACAACAGCATTATTGGTATTGTTAATGTTATGTTAACCCTCATAAAACCATATTTTGAACTGAGTTTAATTCCAAACCCAAGAGCACTTCTACTCAGCAAAAACTGAGATGCAGCAACCTGCTGCCTTTTTTTCACACCCAGACCTTTTCAACTGTTCAACTTCACCAGGCAGAGCATTGCTGTTCATCCTGCCATATATTTGCCACCATTCACATTGAAGCATATCAGATATATTTTAGCAGAAGAGAAAAAAGAAACAGTTAAGTTTCTTTCTGGAATTTATCTTTCATCCTAACCAAAGCTATGCCCTGTAGTCAAACACACAAGAGGAGTTCAGACTTTTACAAGATCTGAAACATGATCATATTTCTTCGTCTCTGCCATAGAGTTATGTAAAACTCTGGTATATAAAACTGTATCAAAAAAATAAATAAAACAAACCTTTTAACAGTAACAAGAGAGAGCCAGATATCAGCAGCAAACAGATCAGTTTTCCTGATTCCCTTTATGTTGTAAGAGAAGAAGGAGGCTAAGCAAACACCTTTTTCCTTTCAAGACATAAAAAGCAATCAGGTCATGTATTTCCCATGTTCTGACTTCTCTCCCAATTTACAATCAAGAAAACATAAAAAGAAGAAATCACAGAGAAATTCAAGGTTGATTGTCTCTTCCTAAATTCAACCCTGAAAAATTCCACACTTACAAAGCACTACATGCAGTATGTCAACACAAAATGGATTGGTGTGAAGGACCACAAGATGAAATTATGGAGAATTTTGCCTGCAGAGGGGAAGTAGCAGTTTCTACTGCTACACATTGATCCTCTCTGCAACAAGACAGAATTTCTTCCACTTCAGAGCATGCTGTGTTAATGCTGAATTTCACTCACTTCACATTGGGAATGCCACAAAAACACCACTTTGCTCTTCAGAAGCATCATTTTGCCTTCCTTTCCATTATTTCCTGCAGTTAGTTCTGAAGTTAAAAATGGGACAACACTTCAACACAATCCCCAGCAAATGCTTATACATTTATACACTTATGCCAGGCAGGTTTGAAGAGCTTGTCCTTTCTGAAATCACAGGATGGCTGATGCTATCATCAACCTGCCACTGGAACTGATGCAAACAGATCTGCTGCAAAAATCCTGCTTTGAGAAAAAGCTCTGCAGAATTGACAGTCTTTCTGTCTACATTTGGGTGAAATACACTTGAAGTGCTCATTACAGAAATAATTAATATTTCTCATTTGTCCTGTGAAACCTGCATGACTTTGGTTCCAACCTACAATAAGAACTTGACAACAATGTGTTGTTGTCACCCCTGGGTTGTGCAGATGAAGTTAAGGAGATGGTACCTACAATTCAGGATTTAACACTGGTTTTAGTTGTCTCCTCTTTTTATCATTCCTGCAGCTCCTCTGACTTGCCACTGTCCTCTCTTAGCCCATACCAACTGCAAATCAGTTCAGCTCACTTTGGCATACTCTCATTCTGACATAAACTCAACAAAATTAGCTTATCCTTCCACCAGAGCACACAGTGAAAGGAGTTATGACAGTGAGGGCAGAGTCATTAAAGAACCAATTCACCTGTGTGTCTGCATCCTTCCTGAATCATCTTTCTGGTGATTTACAATGTAAAACAGAAGCCTGCTCTTGGTCACTTAGCAATGCAGAGTCACTGGGTAACAAGAACAGACAGGTGTGAACACCAGCTGAAAATAAAAATCATCAGAATTCTTAATAACTAAGACAAGCAGTTTTTTAAATCTTTGCACCATTTTTACAATCCTTTTTAATATTTGATTTTGAGGAGTTCTTAAACTAAGATTTCACTTTCCAGATGGACCATTTTTGCTAGCTGTCAATAAAACAGAAAACAAACATTTCAGAATTGTAGCAGGAAAGAATGAGTGCTACTTATCAATGTACCCATAAAACAGATATTCCCAGATATTCCTCAACACACAGTTAATGTCAGAGTTGCAGCAATTTAAGATTATTTAGAATCTTATTGCATTTCACTATTTCAACATTCAAATCCTACATACTACAACACACAAATCAAGTCAGAAGCCACCAGTGAGACCAAAAACCCCCAGCAACCAAAAATTAAAGCTGCTTCCTTGTACCTGCATTATGTCATGCAAGCCAAATTTTTAAAAATCATCTGGTTTGCATGTCTTTGATTTTCCCTAAGAAATTAAGCACATGAGACAGGCAGTCCCTCACTGGCAAGCGTGACATGACGTCAAAGGCTCTGTAGTGACAGATTGGTCCCAGAACAACCTGGCCTGCTCCTGCCTTTGTTTTCTTTAGGGAAACACACAGGAAACCAGCAGGTTCTGTGAGCAACAGAATTAACAAAGTCTGCTTCCTCATGGGTTTGCCTCCCATCCCTAATTGCAAGGGCTGATTTAAGCTTTTCCTATGGCTGGAATATTTATAAGAGTTTCTTATAATGGACTGCTGGCCATATTACCTGGCTGTATTTTCATTATATTTGGAATAGTGTCATTGGTACAAGTCCAAGGGACACCTGGCACCTTAGGGCTCTATGCCTCACTTATCTAGAAAGGCAGACTAGAATTCACAGGGTTTAATTATTTACAATACATAAAGATGTTTTCCTCATGTTTATTCCTTTTATTCTATCCAAGCAAGAAACAAACAAACAAAAATTAAATAGGAAAAAGAAAGTTAAATTTGTTCAGAATCAGAAGTGAAAAAACCCTTCAAAATACAGCAGAGCAGATGAGCTCTGAAGATGCAAAAATACATCTTTGTTACTGAGCAAGTAAAGGGAGAGCCTGAGGAGACTTTTTATTATTCACAGATTATTTATTCAGCTTTATTTTCATGAGAGACCTGCTTAACAGAAGGCATTAAATATTTTAAAAGAAAATTCCTACCTGAATAGTACTAAATCTTCCTTCAGTGAGCAACCAGTACATCCTCTAAGTCATCAAAAGATGAAAGAAACAAACCACCACAGAAAAGGTAAAACCTTGAAGGCTCACTGATTTGTAAACCTTTACACATCAGAAAGAAACCAAGGAACTTTTTTGGAGGACAAAGGAAAAGCAAAGGTAGAACAAGTTCCTCCTCCTCTCTGCATTTCCTGTAAATCTAGGATATCATTTTCAGCAGCTCCAGAGACTCTGCAATCACTTCTGTGCTTTTCCAGACCACACAAGAGGAAAACGAATGGGAAGATGAGAAAACCATTGTTGTGTGTCGAATACATAATCAGAATCTGAAGATAAAGTTACTGAATGCTAAAACAACTTCCTTAGCATCCAGCTTTTCCAGGGCAGGTAAGTGTTTCCACCAGGCAGATCGAAGTTTGCATATAAAAAAAAATTCTGAGTGTTCTCCAAATTTTTTTTCCAGGAAGCTTCATATCCCCACAATGACAGAGATCTTACCCTTGCAATGTTTCACAGGTAACCATCAGGGGTCCTATCCTTGCACATAACATTCACCTTAATAAAAGGTGAGGAAACAATTCAATAAGAAAGAAGTTGTGGGGGCAGACAGGCTCCAAGGCATTTGGGACAAACCTAGGAGCTGCTTCCAAAAAGCTGTAAAGCAGGATGACAGACTGGCTCTTCTAAATCCCTTGCAGGGTGGTCTGAGCCCAGCAGCTGTAACAGCTGGATCTGGGTTTTGAGACCCTCTGTGCCACCCCACCCCAAGAGCACAGGCTCCAGCCACCTCCACAGCCCAGGGAAGCAGCTGCCCTCCCCATCTGGCAGCAGCTGCTCCCCAGCACCTGCTGCAGGGATCCAGGCAGTTGTTCCATGGCAGAGCTGGAAGGGCCAAGTGCAGCTCCCAGCACAGAGCTGGGCTGTTCCTGCAGCTGCTGGGGCTCACTCACAGCCAGGCACTGCTGCCCCGACAGCAGAGGCTGCAGCTGCTGCACAGGAGCTGGCAGCAAATGGCATTTGGCAGCAGGGCAGGATGTCTCTCACCTGTGGCACCATTCCCCTGCTCACCAAGGCAAAATGAGGCAGGCAAAGTATCCAAAGAGCCACATTTGGCCTAAGTCTCAACATTCCTTTTGAACAATTCCATATTTCCTTTGGCTACTGACAGTAGCTGCATTTTCTCCAAAAAAGGGATTGTCCCATGTCTAAGCTAACCCAAACTAGGCCTAAAACATTTTGTACAACAGGTTCAGGCCCATTAAAACCAGGCAGCTGTGAATTACACTGGGTAGCACTCGCTCCTGTAACAGTCAGATTTAAAAAATATCTGCAGTTCAGTCCATCTTTTCAATGTTTATCCAAAGCTACAATGCCCAAAGAAACAACTGCACAAAGGCACCAAAAAATTCAATGGGATTATCCAGGGAGAAAAGCTTTCACCCTCTGGGAGCTCCTACAATAGTCAGGAAGTCAGCATTAACTCACCTGCAAGTGCACAGACAGCACCCTAGGAAGTGCTTACTTTGAAAGCACCAAATAAAATTTTATTACTAGATAGAGCATGGCAACTAGAGTTAACTCTATTCCATAAAGATATATGAGGTTTTCAAAAGACATAAGAAATGCTGGCAAGGAACATATATTGTTAAAAATCAATTCACTATCCCTTGGGTAACTTACTCTTCAAAAGTTGATAGAGATCAGGGGCATGGAAAACTCTTTGGGTCCAGGCCACAAACCTCCTCAGAACAGCTGAATTACAGCTTAAAATCAGCAGCTTAAAAACAACAAATCACTCATAGCTGTTCTGAGTAGCATTTGAGATACAGCAAATGATATTACTTGTCTCCTTGATTATTCCCTCTGTAATGGAGCCAAGATTCACCTTACTGTTCTATTCACCTCTTCAGCTACAACCAGACAGTTCACACACTTCAACTCCCTGCCAGGTTTTGCCTGTGTTCAAAGACAGGGAGTCTACAGCCTCTCTGGGCAGTTTGTTCCAGTGCTTTACCACCTTCACTGAGAATTGTTTTTCTTTATATTTAATTATAATTTCCCAAGCTGTAACCTATATCCACTGCCTCTCACCCTCCAACTCCAAGAGAAATTTGATTCTGTATTGTCTGTTATCACCCACTGTACAACTGAGACAGCAACTAGATCCTGCTGCAGCCTTCTCTCCCAGGCTACACAAAGCCAGCTCCCTTAACATCACCTTTCAGACAAAAATGCTCCAGTCTCCTCCCTTCCAAGGTAACCCTTCACTGGACTTGCTCTGCTTTGTCAGTGGAGTGACTGACACTGAACACTGAACTCCTGGCAGCAGTGGTCTCCTGTAAAGTGAGAAAGAATGGCCTCCACTATGTGGCTAGTACTGCTTCTAGAAAAATCCTTCATTCCCTTTCCATGCATTCCTAACAAAAATCAGGTTTCTGGATGCAAGATTTTTACACAATACAATCCTGAGTTTCCTCTTCCTAGAGTCAAGCATAATATTTTGCTTCCTTATAAAGAGAACGGCTCAGTAATCAAGGATAATTACCAAGTGTATAAAGAACCAAGGCTAGCTCCAGATTGTATCTGCTAGAAGACCACTCAAACCCAGAAAGATTTAGGACACTAATTCACCCATGACACATTAAGAAGTCAGAAAATTTTCTTTACATTCACACATACACTGTTGCAATGGTGATTACTTCAAAGCTCCTGAAACACTTCTTCCCCCAAAACAGGTAAAGTTAAGCCAATATGCCCAACAAGCAACTAAAGGCTTTAGTACCATGGTATCTCATTTAAGATGCCTGTGTTACTCCCTTCTGGGTTATCAAGAGATGCAGCACATTCAGACACTCACAACTGAGATTTTTTAGAGCCTCAGCTTTTCCCATCCCAGAGTCCCACCTGTCTCAGGATCACCTCCACAGACTCCATCAGCTACGCCCCTCTGTGGCAACCCTGCTCATTCTAACCTTGCAACAACTCCACTGGTGTATCGAGCCTGTTCTTAGTATGAGTCAGCCGTGGTTATTAAATTAACTTTTACTTCTGTTTCAGACAAACACTAAAAAAACAACATCCAGGCACATCGACCAAGACACAGACTGAAAGGTCACCTACTGCAAGCATCTAACAGAAGAGATAAGAATGCTTCTCTGTTTTTACATAACTCAGAAGACCATCTGGTAAAAATTAAGCAGATTTACCAGCTGTTCATTTAGCAAAAACAAGCTAATTTACTTACCAGCATCAGAAATCAAGAAAGGGTTTTAGGCAAATATGCCAGGATAAAGTTTGCCCAACGCATTTCAACTCCCACACCCAACTATTTACAAGTTTCATCATTCTACTATTTGAGTATCCCCTTAAGCAAAGTGAGGGGGGGAGGGAAAGGGGGGAGAAGAAAAATTACTATTTCTGAAGGTCACAGAAGACATTTCAACCTATAGCTACCAAGTAGACAGGAGTGAACTTTGCCCACACTCTGAGATGACTGCAAGCCTTCCAAACAAAGCAAGCTGGGGACAAAGTCTGAACTGGTAGCATGAAGCTCTAACCACTTCTCAGCAGAACTAACTAACTCAGGACCACACTAACCACTTTCAAATGGATTCCAGCAGCCTGTGAACTCTCTCAAGACTCTGGAGCAAATTCTGATTCCAGAATACCACGAAGGCAGATCCCTAGGAAGCCCAAGAGCTGAGCCAAGACATGAACTCAAGGCTCCCAAGCCCCATGTTAACACTCCAGTGTTTAAGCCACACACGTTACATACAAAGAGCAGTGGTGAAACTGAATTAAAAAACAAACCAAAAGTCAGAAACCATTAATTAGTACTCCACACTACCAAACCCATTTGTCTTTCCTGAGGACTGAAGACAGCCTTTACCCAACAACTACAAAATGTTTTAGTTAGGATTATCCCAAAGTTTCTGTGTTTGTTTAATAGTTTTATTAAGTGTGTCAGTGAAGGCAAAACCTCAAGGTTTCCTGAATCATTCTGCCCTTCCAGTATCACATAAGAAAAATGGATGGAAAAAAGAAAATAATTGCATGGGTCAAAAAAAGCCAAAAAAAACCACTGCAGATTTGCACTCATCTCCTTTCTCCTCATTGTCTCAAAAGCAGCAGAACTTTAAAAGCAATTCAAGAATAAATAAAAACCACTTTCTAGATAAGCACACAAAGGAAGAGTACTAATCCATATAAAAGAGTATTTTATTCAGCATTCCACAAACACTCTTTTTATTTTTTTTGTGAAGAATAGGACAGCAAGGAGCAGACATGTTCTTCAGAACCTGGAAAAGTCACTGGTATAGTTTAACTCCAGCCAGCAGCCAAGTCCCATGGAACTGCTCACTCTCTGCCCCAGCAGTGGGACCAGGGAGAGAATCAGAAAGGTAAAAGCTGGAAAACTCACAGTTTGAGATAAAGACAGTTAATAGGCAAAGCAAAACAAGGAAATAATTCCCTGCTTCCCATGGGCAGGCAGGTGTTCAGCCACCTCCAGGCAATGGGGCCCCACCACTTGTAGTGGTTACTTGGGAAGACAAACACCATCACTCCAAAGATCCTCTCTTCCTCTTTCTTCCCCCACTTTATATACCAAGCATGATGTCATATGGTCTGGAAAATCCCTTTGCTCAGTTTGGGTCCTCTGTCCTAACTTCCTGTGCACCCCAGCCCCCTCCCAGTGTAGCAGTACAAGAAACAGAAAGGCCTTGGCTCTGCACAAACCCTGCTCAGCAATAACAAAAACATCTCCTTATTATCAACTCTGTGTTCAGTTCAAATCCAAAGGACAGCCCCATAAAGCCACTGGGAAGAAAATTAACTCTACCCCAGTCAAGACCAACAGGCATCCAGAGCAGGGAAACAGAAGCACATTTAAATTTCATGCACAGGCCAACAAGGGCTGAAAAGAAAGAAAGAAGAAAAAAGAGAAAAACCAGTTTTCTAAAGACATAAAAATTATATAAGCTTTTAAAAGCTTTCTCTGGGACAAGAAAGCCTGACAGTAAGTCAGTGGAACCAAAGGAAGAAAACACTACAGAAGTATTCAAAGAAGGTAAGGACATATCAGAAAAGCTACATGAATTCTGTGCATAGATACCCACTACTGAGGAGCTTTAGGATCATCCTGTAACACAGCTGATACCTGTACAGAAAATAATCTCATCCTAATATGTCAGCAGAGACATATAGAACAAACCACCAGATTTGTGAGAGTCCCCAAAACTTTAAAGGAACTTAAATACAAGTTCTTCACAGTAGACTCCTCTTTAAAGCAGTCTTGATTAAAGGTGAAATCAACACCACATTCCCACAGTGCTAACGTGAGTTTTTTGTGGTGCAAACCAGAAAGGGTTAAGATTTCTACAGTTCAAATTTGACTTCTGTACTAATAAGAAACAGCAGAAATTCCAATAAAGTATACAGAATAGGCTTAGTAGGTACAAGTTTATGACACACTGAGGAAAAGTGAACACAGCTTCTATACAGCAAACTCACACATCACAAAACTACTCAAATGTCTCTCAAGAGCTCAGTCAGTTAAGAACACAAGACTAACTCAAGCTGACACAGTTTATTTCAAAAGTTTTACAACAAACCCCATCATCAAGCTTTCAAAATGCTGACTTCCAGAAACTAGGATGAGGCAAATCCATTCACATCCTTTTCTTTCAGCTCTTTCCTAAGATCCAGCCACTGCTGTAGAAGAGACATTAGGCCAGCTGGGTCTTCGATCTGAGCTGATATGGCACCTTTGGTATTTGCTCACACAAACAACCTGACCTTTAGAAAAAAAAATTATAGAAGTGACTCAGATTCAGTGTTCTTGTCTTTAAAAATTGTTTCCTGCAATAGATAAAATATGAAACTTATATAAAATAACCCAAGGGCTAACGTACTCTGTTCTAGTTTCAAAATGTCTCTTAAGAATTTCAGCTTTAATGAATTATCTTTTGAAAGCATTAACTACTGCTGTGGAACAAAGACCTGCTCAACCAGTCAGACACAGAGGACCAGCAGATGACTATTTTGATAGACCAAACAACATGTCATGCATACATTTGGGCTTTGATTTCCTCTTTGAGCAGTTCCTTTTTACAATTGCACATTAACTAGTCAACTCTAAAAAATGGGTTTAATTAGTAGGTATCAATCCAGCCAGTATGTCATTTCCTTTCATCCAAATAATGAGGAACGGGTAAAATGTTAGGTACTTCCCCAGGCCTTTTATTCTTGTTCCTACAGCAGTTAAAGGAAAGGACTCATCTAATGGCTGCCCCACACATGCACAAATTTATTCACTGACTAAAAAATATGAAACCCTATCAAAGATATGTCATGTAGCTCCTTTAAAAAGCTAAATTTTGCATCTAGTATGGAAGTGTGTGAAAACTAGGCTTGCAATGGTACCTGAATGATAAAAATTGCCCAAATAGAGAGGAAAACTCTACCTTTTCAGGCATTCCAGCTCCAATACAATATTCTCAAGATGGGATATTCTCAAGGCCCTTTAAGACATGTAGCAAATACCTCAAATGCTCATTGTCCTTCCACACAAAAATATGAACTCAGGAAATGTAAAGTTTACTCTAAATGATCCTTGCTTACCAAGATACATCAGCCATGTGGTATTTTCAATATGACAAATAATTTTCACAGTATATTTCAATGAAAGCCCATTCCTAGGCTTTGGGAGTACATATAATTAATAATGTCAGTATTATAATTAGTAGTGGTTGTCATGGCATTTGGAAAAGGATCCTCTAGCTACCACCTCTCAATCTGTTTCAGTGACCTACTAACCCAAATACCTATATGAATGGGCTGATGGAAATGGTTACTATGATGTGAAGAGTCTTTTCAAGGTAATTGAATGAAAAAACCAGAATAAACCTCTTTCTAAAGACAAATTGGTGCTCCAGTGGTAAATTATTTAGGTTCCTACAGCAGGAGTGTAATGCACACAAATCATAGTCATAGTAGACTCTTTCTTCTCTATAAATGTCAGTCAGTATTTCTAATTAACTACCTGCCCTTACATTGGAGAAATTAACTGGCTTTTCCATGAAGAGCTGTCAATGGGAATATGCAAGTTATGTTTCTAAAAGGACACCACTCTTACCTCAACTTCTTATTTGTGACTCTGGAACCCACTTCACCTCCAGTTTAAAGGCCAGTAAATCAAATTACCCTTGTTCTGATGAACCTGAACTTTGGGGTGATAACTGAGCCTAAACATACCTAAAGAAATGAAACTCCAAAAACCCACAAAGAAAAAAATAATAGAAGTGATGGCAGAAGTGATTGGTAGCAGACAATGAAAATGGCAATAACCAAGCTAGAACACACTAAGCATGCAGTATGTTTTTATGTCTCTTGACCCTAGGGCCATTTACAGTAAACAAAACCAATTGTGTTTCAAACCAAGAGGTCCAACTACCAGTTCTAAAGGTGTTACTGGCTGTGTAATGCACAAAATTATAATGGGATAAAATCCATCAACGATTACAAGGAATTCTAATCAAAATGCAAATTAAGAGGCCTCACAAGTATGAACTTCAACATCCTACAGTGTCCTAAAGGCCTCTTTTTTACACTTTTTTCTATTTTAAAATTTAACTAAAGATACAGTAACCTATATCCACTAAAACAAGTCAGGTGGAGCAGTGTTGAGCAGCTGGGCACCTGACTACTAGAAACCCAGCAGAGCCCACTTTTAAGTAAACAGACCCACCAGGAGGGTATGATTAAACAAACCTGTCCACCCCAAATCCTGATTTCCAATCCCTAGAGTACTGGATTTCCTTCCAGCTGCTGTGGAGAGAGCTGCAGAGCTTAGTTCAGCACCCACTGCACTCCACATTCTACAGAGAGGCCACGCAGAAGAGGGGTTTGGTTTGAGTAAGATTGAGGTTGAAGCTCAGACAGATCTGAACAAATGTACACCCAGATATTTAGGGAGACCTTCTAATGAAAATGTAGGCCTCCAGAAACTTTACATCTTTGCAAAGTGTCCTCCAGCTTATGTTTAAACTTTGGCTGGCACTCTCTTCAGCAAGTACCTTTTGTTGAGGATTGTTCCAAATTCCCAAACACTCCACTGAAAGCCTGCAAAGAAAGCAAGAGCAGCCCTTTCTGCCCCAGTACCTTAGTGACAAAACTTGTCTTTTTCCTTCAGAAATCAATATTAAGGACACCAACTTTGAGATCTGTTCAGAACACACAGTGAGTAATTTATCCTTACAGAAATGCTTGAAACACTTCCCAGCCCCCACCCTAAGTCACAGTCCAGGGCCAGAATCAAAGGTACTCACTTGAATTTATCCCTGTGTCTGCCTACTTTTTCCACCCATCAAATATTTATACTGCCAGTAACTTAAAATGACAGAAAACCTGAGCCACAATGCCAACAAACACAGAGGAAAGCAAAGCTCACTTAGTATCCTGAAAAAAACGAATACAAATGTAAATTCTCCACACAGACTATTGGACAGTAAAACTGTTCACAACTGAGATAATCTTCTACAGGGCTGAAGCAGACAGGAACAAAAAAACTCAAACCAAATGAGAAACTTTATCTTGTCAGTTATTTAACAGCATTGTGTAACCTCCAGGTGAAAAGATTCTACAGTTTCTTTAATTTTAACCTTTCCAGAAGGACACAAATAGATTGAATTACAATTAAATCTTCAAAAACAAACAAAACTAAAATAATAAACTGATGTATACTGTCATGGTCAATTTTATAATTTAAAACACAATCATTTAGCGTGCTTTCTCACTTTGATGTAACTGATGGAAATGAGGTTCTTCCTTCCCAATTCCCCTTGCTCTTCCCACAAACCTGTTTTTATGAACGAGACTGACACAAAGTTGAAGTCTGAAAAAAAAGTACTTCTTTCTACAAGTGTGTGAATCACACAAAAGTAATCTATTATCCAGTTTTTCAAAAAATTGGAAAAGGAAAAAAAGCACATACCTTGTTTTCACAATGAACATGGATGAAAGAGGGAAGAAGAAAACAACTAGAAATCCGTTGTCTCAATGAAAGCAAGGATTTTTGAGTTCTGTCATTTCACTCTGAAATCCTCCCACCCTGACCAAATCCTGAGCTACTTATTTATTTGGTCAATGATGAAAAATGTGAAATCCTTGAAAGATTTCCTCCTGAAGCTCCAATGTGCCAGATACTCTTGTAATATATGGACACACTCGAGTTGAAATTCCCACAGTACTGCAACCCTTAGGCCCACTCCACATTTAGGATTGTTGTGATTGTTGTTTATTCATGCATGCAGCATGAATAAAGTGGTCCTATAGGTGGACATAATTTATAAGGACAAAAATATATTCTTGCTAATTTTAGTTCCAATCCTAAGTGAAGCTGTAAAATCAAAAGCAAAAGTGCTAGTGTGCAAAAACATGGATATCTGACACTTTTGCCAATACTCAAAGTTAAACTTTGGGAATGAAGACCAATTTATGTCAATTAAATGAAGCTCTGTGAAATTAAATTTTACAATTTAAAAAGGAAAAAAAATCTTTTTTCTTTACAGTGAAAAACAGACCCCAAACTGCAAGACATCACGAGTATATTTGTACCACGTGAGCACCTGGGGATCCCACTCAAGATGGAAGAACACTTTGCAGTTAAACACAACAAACAACAGAAGAACAGTTGTTTAAAAATTGGTAGAAATTATATGCCCTTATTTCCCCCAGTATGTGAAGTATGTTGCAGCATCACTCTTACCAGTTCACATGCAGCTACCTTTTTGAAGAATTGATGCTACTAACACAAGCTGTTGTGTTTTTTTCCTAAGGAGTTTTCCCTTTATGCCAATGACACTTTGTGGAGAAGTTCTGAATTGCATTTAGTAAAAAGAAATCTAAAACTTGTTTGGGCAAGTTCTAGTCCTGAACTCCACATCAGCTACTTCCACTGAAAACAATCAGACTACTCATGTACAAAGCAAAGCTTCTGCATAATCTTTCCTAAGTGTGGGCCTAAGAAGGAAAAGTTAGGCAGGTTCCCTACACAGCCCACATGCATGAATACGTATTTTGTGCTCCCTGAGTAGCACACAGTAGCCTCATTAAAAAGGGGAGGAAAAGAAAATAATTATAAACCACACAGAACAGGCTTAAATTGTTTTGAGACATTACGCAAAAATATTTTGGTAGATCACTCACTGTGCCTTATTCTATACTTAAAATATTTCATAAAATTCCATGGGTTTATGTATATGTATACATATATATGCAAAACACTTTTTAAAAAGTAATTATCTTCAGTACCTCCAAATACAGAAGTAACCTGTTACTAGAGTCAGAGCCAAAGAGAAAAAAACAAATGCAATACAAGTTAATGCCCTAGTTGAAACCCAAGGCAAAATCCCTAATAACTCTGGAAGATACAAAATAAATCCATGAAAACTTCACAAAAGCATCAAGCATCAGCACAATTATGATTTATTTTATTTTTTTTAATAGGGTGAGAAAACCCTTTCAATTTTGAGAAGTTTAAAGACCACTAGTCTATCCCCCTTAAACATAACTTGGGAAAGGTAAGGGTGAAATGGTGATGGAAGTTTCCCTCCCAGTTTAATCCACCAAAGATTAGCTGAACTAAACTACAAAGAATTGCTTTTGAAATTTTAACTGTGTGCAACATTCTTCCACAAGACACCTCACATAAACATAGAAGATGGCAGCAGAACTCTGAGAAACATATTTATTAATTAAAAGGTACAGAAAATATTGAAGGGAAAATCATCCAGAATTACTTTGCACATAATGTTTTATTCTCCATTTTAAATTCTTAGTGAGTGAGTTGCAAATTCCACCAAGTATTTAAAAGACCCAAAACCCTTTACTGTTTTGTAACAGTCTAAAGATACAAGGCCTAATAATGACTGACATTGTCCTTTACTAATCTGAAGCTTTAACAGCATGACAATTAACAGTTCAGTACTTCAAAATCAGGTAGACACTTGATACTATCTTTAAAAGAAACACAATAAAACAGAAAAGCTGTCTGCTGAAATACAAGAGGGGAATGTTTGGGTTCTTTTTAAGTAAGGATTGGTGTATGATAAAATATTTCCTGTGTCCTAAGTTTGGACACATTTTGTCAGCCACCATTGACCTAAAACTGGTTTGTGTGACTCCACCACCCACCCACCTGCAAGTTTGCAATGATACTTACTTGTCTTCGTGGTACAAACACTGCAGTTGCACTTTTATTAATGGTTCGAAATCCAAGCACAACAATACTGCAAAATAGCACAGAACACCTGGAAAGTGTAAATCTGTATTGAAAATTCTATTAAACAAATAATCTTACGTTCAC
The DNA here is from genome assembly GCF_009819885.2 of Catharus ustulatus. Classification (NCBI taxonomy): domain Eukaryota; kingdom Metazoa; phylum Chordata; class Aves; order Passeriformes; family Turdidae; genus Catharus; species Catharus ustulatus. The sequence goes on along the minus strand of NC_046229.1, from coordinate 6,937,517 downwards.
CAGCCACTAATTTCATCATCTGGGATTCCTGATTGTAAGTTCAGGTAATAATGTGGGATTCTTCTGTAAGAATCTGTTCCCACTGGTACGAATGCAGAATTGGGATCCCAGCTTCCTTTCACACAGTGTGCCATTCCTGGAAAAACTCCTTTGTGAAATCCCAGCCCTAAAATTGGGATGCTGTTCCTTACACACACAAAAGTATCTCCAAGCACAACAAAGTAGTCTCAATATGGCAACATTTGGTAAGCATTTTAATGAATAAGGGTGTAAGATATTTGAAATACACAAGGGGATGACAGTTTCTTGTTATCAGCTGGGAACTCCATGAGTTACATCAGTGAGACAGCAGATACCTTTTGCAACAGAGGAATTATTTAATTACATAATACACAAGAATTACTGCACTACAATCGCCCTACCTGTAGCTCCAAAGAAACGCACACACAGAGTGGATTGGAGGGATTACTATTTTTTTCTTTTTAACTAAATGAAATCGTTTCCCTGCTGACAGCTGGAAAACAGTCTTTTAAGAAGCTGAACATACAGATGGCAGTTTTACAAATCGATCCAAGAATATCCAGGTGCCTATCCATGTTAGAATAACCACTGCAAATGGACAGAACTTAAAAAAAAAAAACCCTGATGGATTGAAAAGCAAGTATTTTAAAAAGTATATTCAAATATTATCTGATTCCCTTCCCAGATGTGTTTGGCTCCCCTCGCTATTTCAAATGCAGGTATGCTCCACTTCTTTACTTGGTCTTAGAAAAACAATATAAAAACAAGCAATATTAAGAAGCAATATATGCTCCTAAACACATCACTTTTACTTACAGAAAGACTTTATTCTGGAGATAAGATTTAGAAGCCTGAAGTTAAATTACAACCCTTTTGTAGAGAGAAGGAAAGGTAACAACTTTGAAGAGCATATTCCTCCCTTGCACACAAACACGCTGTTGTTTGGAATGGGGTGGGAAGAGTTTTACCGTCATCACAACAGTCACAGGCTGAGGCAACCATGGAGTTTAGTGTTGATGCTGGAATGGAAACACCTCTGTTCAGCACTAATCTGTGGTACCAGCAAGTGATTCACTACAAACACTGTGACAAATCATGTGGACTGGTGAGTTTTGGATCCTCCCTGGCATTTGTCTCTTCCAAGTGAGCTGCCTCACCGCTGTCCCAGGGCCTGGGTGGTTGCAGAGGGTAGGAACAAGCAAAGTGGATGAAAAAGCTTTTTTTTAATTAATTAATTAAAAACTGAAACTCTCTAAGTTAAAGAAGACATTTTGTTCACGCACCTTGAGAGAAGAGGGCACACGCTCCCCATTTCTGACAAAAAAGAAGGAAAGCGAGAGCGGAGGCTTCAGAGGGTGGGCTGCACACCCACCACCCCGGAGCTCCCCACAAAGAACAAGCAGCACAGCAACGAGGAGAAAGAGAAAAGCAGCGAGAGGCCACGGCGGTGTGGCGGCGGCTTAAAATTTACCTGGAAATCAGCCAATATCATTTCTCGGTCCATGTTGGACGCCATTGCAGCCAGCTGCGTCCCGGCTCTGCTCGGACCCGCGCACCTGGAGCCGCTGCCGCGGGGAGGACGGGGCAGGGTGGGAGCTCAGGAGCTCATGGAGGCGCCGCGCTGCGCTCGGGCTCCCGCGGCGCCCCCGGGCTGCCCCTCCCGGGCCCGAGGAGGGGAGGAGGCAGGAGAGCGGCGGGCCGGGCGCGGGGCCGGGAGCGGGCAGCGCTGCCTCAGCCGCTGGCCCGGGAAGGAGGAGGAGGAGGAGGAGAAGAAGGAGGAGGAGGAGGAGGAGGCAGCGCCGCTCCCCGCCTGCCTCCACAGCGCCTGTGTCGCACATTTTGCCTGTCATTGAGGTCGCAAAGAGGCGCTTTGCGGCCGCCACGTGACTGCCCGCCTGTCAAGCGCTCGCGGAGCCGGGGGCGGGACCGCGCCGAGCCGGGACCGCGGAGCGCGCGCGGCACCGGAGCGGAGCGGGAGCCCCGGCCCGCGCCCGGCCCGCCCGGAGCCGCCGCAGCGGGGCCGCGGCCGCGGACACATCCGCGCGTCCCGTGCCGGGGCTTGGCGGCTGCCCGGGCCCGGCGGCCGCGCGGGGTGTCCCGGCTGGGCTGCGCCGCCGGCTGCGGCCTAACGGGGCTGCGGGGACCTGGCTGCAGCCGGGCCCGGGCCGTGCGGGGAAACGCGGGCCGGTGCAGCTCCCGGGCGGAGCGCGGCCCTGCCTCTCTGTGCGGGAGCGGGGCATCCATCCGTCCCTCCATCCATCCATCCATCCATCCATCCATCCATCCATCCATCCATCCATCCATCCATCCATCCATCATCCCTCCCTGCCCCTCTCCCTCTCTGTCCGCCGCCCGGGACCGCGCTGGTTTCGGTGAATGCAGCGGCTCGATGCCGGCGCGGTTCGCGTCCCCCCGTGGCACGGTGCCCGCCCGCTGCCCCGCACCCCCGGCAGGGCTCCTCGGGGCAGCGGAGGCTTTCCCCCTGGGTTCCGACTTGGCTCAAAAGAAGGAAATGCATTTTTCACAGGTTTTTCTGAGCCAACACACCGTGATCTGCACAGCGGCCGTCGCTCAGGCTTACTACTCCAGCACTGTAAGATGCAATTCTCTTATATACCGCAAATAAATCTCCTTTAAGTGATGCAAATCTAGCTGTAACTGATGCTTTCTAAGTCTGCCTCCTGCAACCCGATGTACCCCCTTAGCACCGACACAAACACATTTGCACGCCACCTTGCTAATCAGTCCAACACGTTTTGCTCCGCTTTCTGCAGGAGTGTCCTGTCAGTGTCGTAGCCGAGGTCACAGATGCATCAAGCAGCTTTCCTGTCACCTAATAACTACATTGTCACAGCTTTGAATCAAGATGTTCTGCCGGGTTTAGGAAGCAGCGTTCTTTATTGTTTCTCTCATCCAGCCGCGAGGGTTGCGGGGTGCGCGGACTCTGCCCCGCTGGCCCCGGGGCGAGCTCGGGGGAGCCGGGGGCGACCGCGGCCAAACGCTGCGGGGAGGGCGCGGGGAAAGCTCGGCTGTACCTGCAGGAGGGTCCGTGATCCCAAGAGAAATTCTGGGAATTGTTTAGAGCCTGTCGCGGACGCTGCTGGCAAGCGCGGGCTCCAGGGCACCTGAGCTGGGTGTCTGGCGGCGGCAGCGCTCCGGGCGGGCTGAGGCCACACGGAAACGCAGCTTAAGATGCAAAGCCACGGTGTCAGAGAAGTTGGGGTTTACATTTTACCCTGTTCCTGCTCCAGTTTATGTTGGCAGGGCTTGCCAGAAGGTTTTTATTGCCCGCTGACGTGAGCTTAACAATGTGAGCTCCCCACCACCGACTGGAGGGATGATAAATTAATTGCCCTCATACCTGCACTTTTTTTTTTTTCCCAGTTTGATGTTACAGACAGTTCTGTACTAAGTACGAGGTATGGTGCAATGCCAGGGACAGCCTATGCTAAATTACAAACAAATCCACCCACACATTACTAGAGAGTAACTATAATAAAGGCTGAAAAGCGAGTTTTAGCAATTGGATTAAAGCCAATTAATTCCTGGCACGAATTGAAGCTATAGGTACACTGTCAAGATTAGTTACACGGCGTTCATGTCTATTACAGTCATATTTAAAATAATGATATCTATATTAGATCAAGACAGGAAGGATTTGATCCAGAACATGAAGAAAAGGTGAAAAGCTGCACGTGCCCCACATCGCAGGAAGTTCACATTCAAGTCACAGCTAAAGTTTCTGTTTGCCTTCTCACAGCCTCTCTGAGCCATTCGAGGTGGGTTTTATCCTCCAACGAGTGAGAGACAAATTAGGGAGCCGATTATTTTACTCCTTATAATGCCTGCTGATAATATCTCCCTCCAGAAGTTGTTTGGTTTTTTGGTTTTTTTTCCTGCTGGTTCTGGAGCCGATTGGGAAAAATCTGTTTTAGGTGGAGAATCTTGATCACTCATGAGAGGAAATGATCAGGATTAACAAACTGCTTTCTGCCAAGAATTTTGACAGACCTGCATGGTAGAAGTTCGACAGCATTCTGTGGCCAGGCAGCTTTACTTGCAGGAGGCCTGCAGCACTCCAGCTACACTTTAATTATTTTTGCTATGTGGTGCAATTAACAGAAGATGGAAGCTTTATTCTAAACTGTAAACAAACAAAAAATAGTGTGAGACTATTGTAATATTTGCAGGTCTAATTCTGCAATGTTTAGTGGCAGGTAACACCACCAAAGCCTGTAGATTTTAGGCAATAATTAGTCACAAAAAAAATTTTAAGCCCTCTGAGTGAATAATTCAAGTTTTACATATAAATTCCGTCTATGCAGAAAAGCAACTGTATTTGAATAAACAGATGCTACTTGCATACATATATTTCTAGAGTTAACTTTGAGGGAAGTTATAATTTGTATTTTTGCTTTTAAAAATGGAAGAAATGAGGGGGAAAAAACCAGTATTGCTTCTGGATGAGAATTACCACAGTGAGGCCCTTAAAAATACACGTGTTTTTTTCTCTCCTTTAGTGGGAATGGGAGTGGAGGGTCAGTCGATAAATTGTACAAATTTGTTTTCCCTGCTTCGTATGCAGGCAGCTCACACTCGTCACCTTTTCAATATTCGCAAACAAGCTTGGGTGGGGGAATCAGTACTGCAAAATACAATTGCCAAGCAAAACGCAACCGAAGCTGAGAGGAAAGCCAGATACAGAAGTCTGGCTTGGTTCAGCCGCAGATTCAGTGCTGTAGAAGCGGCTCTGTTTGACGGCGGCGGCCCCGACTCAGGCCCGGCCACCTCGGGCCCCTGCCCGGCTCCCAGCGCAGCTTCCCCCGCAGGGCAGTGCGGAGCTGGAACCACCGCACGTTCCCTCCCTAGCGCACCTCCCCGGGCTGCCTCACGCCTGTTTACATTCAAAATCACTTTCCCGTGGCGTCCACGCAGAAAACAGACGTGCAGATCGCCCCTGCGAGCCATGGGTTACGTGTGCTTATCAGGGAGCCATGACATTGCTGCTTACCTCTCGGAGGGTTCACTTGGCAGAGTTCAGTCCTCCGAGGGTCCCTGAAACCTAAAGCAATCCAGCCATTAAAGCACTTTAAGACACTAAATACTGTTAGGCAGGGTGGCGGTGACATCCCCGTCCTGTACCATCCTCACTTCTTCTCCCTGGGAAGGAAAAGCGAAGTCCTCGCGTCTTCTTGGTGCCCGGGCGCGGTTCCCTTTCAAAATGGCACTTTCAAATGAATCAAGGACACCAGAAACGCGGGAAGCAGGGAGCGCTGCCGTGGACGGTCGCCTTCCACCGTTAAGACAACTTGACATTGACCCTTCATCCTTGACCTTGTCCTCAGGATGGGAGAGGAGCCCGCGCCGCCGCCGGGCTGGCCCCGAGCGCGGAGCCGCTGCCCGCGGGGTGCCGAGCGTGGGCGAAGGGGCAGCCCCAGAACCGGGGCCGGCTCCGCTCCCCCCGCGGGCAGGTGGAGAGCTCCGGGGAGAAGCTCCGGGCAGCGCCGTGGCAGAGGCCGCCCTCCCGCCTGCCGAGCTCCCCCGATCCCGCTCCTCCCGCCGGGGTGCGGCGGCTCCCGCTGCTACAACCTCCTTTCCCTTTCATATTCCCCCCCTTAGGCCTCAGCAGCGCTGCTCCTAAAAGCAGCCGGGCCGCGCTGGCTGCGGCGGGGCAGTGCCGTGCCCGGGCTGCGCGGCGAGGGGACGGCACCGGGCGCCGCGGAGCCGCGGCGGGGCCGGGCGAGGGGCGGGCGGGAGCCGCTGCAGGCCTTCCTGCCCGAACTCCACCGCGCCTCCTTAAATCTCTGCCGTTAAAATGTGGGCGGGTGTTTCAACTCAAAAAGCGCTCAAATTTTTTTTCTTTTCAAAAAAAGCTGATGAGGTTAAAAAAAAAAAAAAAAAAAAAAAAAAAAAAAAAGAAGGTGGGGGGGGAAAGGGAGAGAGAAACCGGCTTCGTGTCCTTAGGAAACAGAAGTAGCGATTGTTTGTGCTTAAAAAAGGGGGAGCGCAGAGCCGCGGGCGAAGGCGGCGGCCGCGGACCGGCAAGTGCAGCTTTATTTCGCGAAGTTGGAAGAGGAGGCGAGCTGGGCTGTCAGTGCGGCTGCGAGCGCGGCCGGGCCGGGGCAGCGGCGGCACCAGCGCAGCCTCTGCCCCCGCCAGGAGCGCGCCCCGCGGCCGCGGCGGGAGGAGGAGGAGCGCCCGTCCCGGGGAGCGCCCGGCGGAGCGCGGACAGCGGCGGCGGGACCCCGACGGAGGAGGAACCCCGGCGGACGGCGGTGGAGACGGCCCCGCCGCGGATCCTGCACGCCCTGAGTGCGGGCGGCGGTTCGGGCAGCCCCCCCGCGCCGCCCGCCGCCCTCCTGGATGCTCCGGAGCCGCCGCCGCCGGGGGCGGCCGCCAGCCGGGATCGCGCCCGCCCGCTGCGCGGAGGCTGCGCGGGGCCGCGGGAGTGAAGCTGCTGCTGCTGCTGCTGCTGCTGCGGGGAGCGAGAGCGCCGAGGGAGCGAGCTGGGCTCCGGCACAGCCGCCGCCGCCGCGCCCGGCCCTCCGCGGGCGCGGCTCGTCCTTCCCTTCCCTGCTGGGCCCGGACTAAGGCGGCGGAGTGGGATGAAGGGGGGATCCCGAGCGGGAGTTGGATGCACACTGCTACAGGAGACCTTTCCTCGGAGCTGCTGCTGCTGCTAAGTTTCAGAAACCGACTGTGAACAGGGTGGGTTGTCTTCTTCTTCCAAGATCTCAGGTCTGAGTGAGTCTCCGGTGTACGTGTATATATGTTACCTATAACATATACAATATATTGCATAGCTGTTAATCTATTCCCCCCCCCGCGAAAGTGGCCAAAGTCTTTTATAATAAGAGTTACTCTATATGTGGAAGCAAAGAAATCTTCCTTCAAGTGGAGCTGCAGTTTTGATGAACAATCACGTGTGAGTTAGGGGCGGGCTCTTGGCAAGGAGGTTTTTTACGAGTATTTACTACAAGGTCTTACTCCAGAAGATTAACCATCCCAATCCTTCTGTCACTCTCCGATGCCATGCCTGGTTAAAAAAAAAAAAAAAAAAAAAAAAAATCTCATCTTTTTTCCGATCGTCAGTCACCCTAAAGAATGGCCGAGCCTTCTGGGAACGAGCTGGCGTCCGCGGCTGCCAAGGGGGACCTAGTGCAACTTACTAATTTGTTGCAAAAGAATGTAAACGTCAATGCACAAAATGGATTTGGGAGGACTGCGCTGCAGGTTGGTATCCAGAGAGGGAGAAAATATTTCATCACTGGTACCTACGTGACCCGGGTTTCCAAAAAAGACAACGTTTTAAGCAGGCTGGTGGATGAAATTCGAGTGGTTTTTCAAACTCGTTGGATGCCATATTTTAACTTTAGTGGCTCCAACTCCCTAAAATGACGTACTTGAAATAAAAATGGTCAAAACCATTCTTTCAATCGGGGATCACCCTCAATGTCAAACGGGCTACGAGTTTGCTAATATTTTTTAGCTTCGTGGGGAGGAGGCAAGGAATGAGAGAGCTGAGATGGAAAGAAATCAGCTTAGGTGAGCAGGATTTCACAGCAGGTCTGTAAACACAAATGTTCTGTTCTCTGAAGCTTAGGATTTATACCTTTTTTCCTTCCTTTTTTTTTTTCCTGCAATGTGCTTTTAAAGCGTGGCTCGTCTGGGTTCTGGGGTCTGCTGTGGATGGTACTTTTCCTTTACACTCTGTTTGTGGGAATGACCTTTCTCATTGGGAAGCATGCTGCTCAGAACCGAGGACCTCCGATGTACATTAAGAGCTAGCCCTGCGAGCCAGGGTTCCAGCTGAATCACTTGCTTTTTCATTCATATTTAAGACTTTAAAATTTGCTTTTTCCAGATCGGCTAGCAGGGCACTGCTTCCAGTTATTTCCTTTCTGATCGTATAGGGTGCTGTGTCCTAATTTTTAACTGTGTAGTTGTGCAGGCAGGAGTTGGAACTTGTCCAAATTCTAACTATTGGACATGATGAAAGATTTTGCTTTTAATATTATCAGATAATGATGACAAAAAGGCTAGAATACCTACCAAATAGTGAAAGATGTGATTTATAAATCCAGAGGGAAAATAAGTGTGGTTATTTATACTTGTTATAAGTAATGCAACGTGGAAGTGGGGCTATAGGTTTTTCTCGTTTCACATATTAGTAAAATCGTTTTTTAACCCCTCTTCCCCCTTCCCCCAAAACCGTGGTAATAATTTCTGAAAGTGGATTTTTAAACAGCATAGAACCTGTGAATATAGTCGAGATATTTACAGCTTTTTGGCTTAACATCAAAATGTTAGAGCTGGAAAATAAGCACCTCTTGCTGATAATTCAGGAATGACCCTTTTTTGATAATTTCGCTGAAGCTGGAGATCTGTGAGCTCCTCGCTGTCCTGTTAGTACCTAAATAGGGCATCGCATGGCAGTGCAGGCACTTGCAGCAACTTTTAAGAGAGTGAAAGGGTTTAAATTAAAAACTTAGACAAGCTAAATTCTTTAAGAAAGCAGAAAATATTTTGCTAGTTGATTTATCTTCGGGACAAGGGCTGAAAATCGATTTGTCCTACAGAAATGCTGGATTTTTTTTTTTCTAAAAGCAGCTAACTGTCCATATTCTGAATTAAGGTGTATTTTACCCAGTGACATAGCATCCAGCTGTATTAAACATGCACCCATGCCCTAACGATACTTCTTAGGGGTACCTAATAACAACTGAGCTAATGAACCACAACAAAAATCAAAACAGGAGAATCTGTCGACTGATTTTCAATATGTATCATCCTGAAATGTGCTGTGGCTGCCTGGCCACGCTCGAAAGACTTCTCTGTCAGTGCACTCTGCAAGACTGAGATAATCTCTCTGTAATCTCTCTCTCAATTACAACGGAGAGAATGCTCCTATATTACTGTCAATGAATTTATATTTTTCCTCTGCATTTATGTTTAATTAAACAACTACTCGGCTTGTCTTGCTCTGTCCTTTTTATTTCTGGTGAAGTGTACCTATGCAGGCCTCAAATACATCTCCTGCCCTTATGCTCTTTGTCAGACTTCTTCAATTAATGCTTTCTCCTTCTTCACCTCCCTCCCCCCAAAGATAACTTTGTAAAACATAGGGGGCATTTGCTGTTCATTGTAGCCCACGGCCAAAAAGCATCACCTTTTATAGGATTTTCTCCACCTCGCATCCTTAACTGAAGCCTTCAGTCCCCTGGCCTGAACACTGAAAACTCCCTCTTAACCCAAATATATGTTTTGAATTCACAAATAATACAGCCTGGGCTCTCAAAAAGAGATCAAAACATTCGGGTTTTATTAAACAAAGAGAGATCACAATGATCTTGTTTTCTTTTACATCGCTTCCATCTCTTGTCAGAAGTGAAAGAAGGGGCTGAAAGTCGGGAGCTGGAAGCCTTGGGGCACAGAGAGATCTCTTTCCCTGAATCCCAGCCTGTCTTATCTGCACTTTTTCTCCTGTCTGTGGTTATAACGTGCTGGGCTGCTTTACACTTCAAACGCTGTACATAAATATATTTGTTTTAGCTTGCTTTTCTTAAAAAAACTTAGTATTTATTTTTTGTCAGGAGAGATTTTCAGCAAACCCCTGTAGAAATTATACCTTATGCTAAATCTAATGCATTGTAATGCTCGTTTATGCTGATTTTTTTTTATTTACCAAGATTTTCAAATCAATGTGTGAATCTCTCTCTAAAGAAACAGAAAATAGTTGTTTTTTAAAAAAAATTTATACTTACAAAGACACTAGTTACAAGGACAGGAAAATACTGCCTATAGGCTAGCGATTACACAATATACATTACAGTGTTCATTTTTGGAAAGTGTGCAAACAAAAAATGAGGAATTACAAGGAAATCGGTACAAGCAGTTAAGTTACAAATAAGAGAGATTTGTGTTCTAATTATGATAGTTTTATGGTGCAATTGAGAAAATTGAAAGAAGCTTTTTCCTTTTTTTTTTTTTTTTCCCTGAGAGAAACAGTCAGAAAATCCAATTATTGTTGTTGTTGTATTTTTTTTAAGGGATGTTTTAACGACAGAACACAGCCACAGTTTACTTATAGAGAGGTTATGAAAGTATAATATAATATACTGATTTTAGAGGAGAACTTCTATAACTTTGAAACATTCCTTTTGACTTTTCCTTTTTGGGTGACCTAATGAAACACAAATATTGGGGAGAAGAATTTCTTTTAGCATTTATGTTTCTCAACAGATAGAGCTATGGTACAGTCCAAATATTTGTTTTATGATAATGCAGAGACAATGTAAACACCTGAAAGCTTGTAGAAACACATTCTACATTTGCTGTTGCTGAGGTAAAAGATCTGCTCCTCAGAGACCCTATAGCTGCTACTTAACAAGATTAAACAGTAATGCAGAGGTGTCTCAATACTTAGGCAAATAAAACTGAACTATACTTAATTTTTATATGTTAAAAAGCTGAGGTGACCCTCGTTAGGGGAAAAAAAAAAAAAAGTTGTTCTATCTCATTCTATGCTATTTCAGGCATCAATCTCTCCGAGGCAGAAAGCTATGACCACCGATGTGATAACATCTTTCACAATTTCACCGAGTTCAGTAACAAATACATTAAAAACTAGATGTTCTGGTGTGTCATTAATTTCACAGCGAGTCTCCTCCGTCTGCTGTAAATGAGAATTGGACTCTGACAAAAGCCAGGGATGAGAAGTGAGGACGGGAGGCAGTGCTGGAGCAAACCCCCACCCGCGGTATCCAATTCTCCTCTCTGTTTCACAGGTGATGAAACTCGGCAACCCCGAAATCGCCCGGCGGCTGCTCAGTAACGGGGCCAACCCCAACCTGAGAGACAGTACCGGCTTCGCTGTCATCCACGACGTAGCCAGGGAGGGCTTTCTGGACACTTTGCAGACTCTGCTGGAGTTCAAAGCCGATGTTAACATTGAGGACAACGACGGCAACCTGCCCTTGCACTTGGCGGCCCAGGAGGGGCACGTGCGGGTGGTGGAGCTGCTGCTGGCGCGCTCCGAGTGCAAGGTGGGCCACCAGAACAAGCGGGGGGCCACCGCCTGCGACCTGGCCAGGCTCTACCGGAGGGCGGCCGTGGTGGAGCTCCTGGAGGCCAGCAGCTCCTTCCCCCCCATGGACTGAACCCCGCTAGGACGGGCTCTCCTTTGGACCTGAGGGTGTGCAAATTTATTGGGGTGTTCTCCTCCTTTTTAACAACATTTGTTGCCACATTACATTTTTCTTTTTTTTTTTTTCCTTCTGAACCGCTGGTAGTGTAAGTCTTGAGAAATTCCAGAGGTGGGTTTTTAGGTAACAGAAATGTTTTAAATCCATGCTCCCAGCAGTTTCCTATACCTTTCACTTTACACAGTATTCCCAGGCTCATCCGTGTGTATGTTGGTTGCTCATATCTAGTTTTCCAGTATCAACTTTTTAAAATCTATTTTAGGTCATTCATATCAAGTCATTAATACAAGAGCTACTATTCACATGTTTAATATTGCTGGACTTTTAAGAAAAGAAAATAGTTTACTGTGATTTCTCCCCACTCTCAATGCACCCCTCCCTTCTCCTCACTCCCCCCACCCCTTTCGGTCAGGCTCAGGAGTCTGAGTCTGTTTAAGATAAAAACATCCTTTTAATAAGGGGTCACCTCAGCCCCTGCACAGGCAGAGCTGGAAGTCAAAGGCTGTGTGGCCTGAGGACAGTGGATGGCGCTTAGATGCTTTAGGCAGTAACTATTTTGTCACTAACAAAAGCTTGTAGAACTAGGTCACTTACTTTCTAAATGTAGATGACACTTTTCCTCTTTGTGTATTTAAACTTTCACCAATCTGGTTTTGAATTTAGTTACCAGAAACAGTATAAATGGCGTTTCTTCGATTGCCAGAGGTTTTAAACAGCTCAGTTTAGTAGTTCGTGTTTACTGTGCACTGCAGAAGACTTTTTTTTCTAGTTTCAAAACAAGCAGCAGAGAACCATTGTCAAAGGCAAGAGGACATGAAAGCTGCAATACAAGACTTCTGGTCGCTTCATCTGCTGATTGCAGTTTAGATGTTCTCTAAGTAATATTTGTTTTCCACCAACTATTCTGTTTAGTCTGGAAATAAACTACTTTAATGACAGCATCTCACAAAACAAGAATATTTGAATACAGTGTAATTTAGGAAGCAGCACTTTTGATATTTGTGAAGTTTTTGCTTGCACCTAAAACACAATTTAACCATTGGAAATTTTCTGTTGCAACACAGTTGGGAGTATTCACCAGACTGAAACTCATTTGCCTCTCCAGCCTCAACAGGAGCTAACGATGCTCAGCACCGTGTCGGGAAGAGTCTATCATGAAACTTTTAACCTTTGTACAGGACCTACTCGTTGGGCAGATGGGCAGTTTAAAGTGCTTCATTTTCAATAGTCTAAATTTCAGTCGTGGAAAATAGAAGGTTTTAAATCAATGCAAAATGAATACTACTTTAAATAGCGCTTAAAAGAGGAGAGGGAATACATTAGTTTAGTTTTTAACTTTTTTGTAAATTAGCCCCACGAAATCAGTTACTACATTTTCAAGTAAAAAATAATTTGCTGAAACTGTCTGTCACATTTACTATAAGCTCTGTCATACTGCTGTGTTCTGATTAAAAACCTCTGTGAAATATGAAAATTTGTGCGCATGATCATTAATCGGAGCAGCACAGCACATAGGAAGCATTATTGAGGAAAAAAACCTCAAAATTCCCGACAGAAAGAGCACTAAACCACCTAAAATATTAAACTGAGCAAGGTGATCCACAGGTCCCCGAGATTAAGTGACCCAAATCGCTCTGTATTCCTCTCCATCTTCCTTTCCTCATGTCCTGGAGGATGCTCCAAACCTTTTCCTTCTCTATTCCTCTCATAAAGAGGAATTCTGTGCTACACCAGAAGGTAATATCCAGCTTTCTCACATTTGTTTGGTTTTTTCACCTGTGCTACTAAAATAATTAATTCCAAACCCATTTGGAGCTTCATCAGCATTTAATTCACGCTAAGGTGAAGTTTAAGCAGTGGCTTAATAGAACAACTTCTCTTCCGAGAAAAATGCCCCGCCTTGTCAGAAGTAGCGGCTTTTATTGCGTGCCAGGAGTTCAGGGTTAAAGCCAGGACTAATCACCCCCCGGCCATGCCCAAAGCCTCGGCGGCTGAGTCACGGGCGATGGTCTGGTTTAAAGATGCTTTTTATCTGATTTCGCTGCTGCGTTTTCTCTGTGAGCCCTTCACCTTATCGGAAACAAGGTGATCAATTTAAATTCCTAGTTAGACACTTGAAAAGCAATAATTGCTCTCTATTATCCCAGGAAGTTAATAGTTACTACAAAGAGCCTCTAGGAAACCAAAGAAATCAGTCAGCTGGGGGGTTGCACGCACCTTACAGGGTTTGTCAATGACAAAAGGTGCCTGGTTGCTGGGAAATGGCTTTCCTCCAGAAGACTTTATATTTACTGAGCGAGGAGAAAATAATATAAAGCAAGTCTCATCAATAGAGAATCTTGACACCTAAAAAGGATTGTAATATCGCATGTGGTTTCAGAAATTGCTTTGGCACTTTTCCCCCATTATTTTGGCAACATCAAAAAGTCCAGTTTCAAAAATTCGCATGTTCCTGAAAATGTCGACAACCATATTTACCCGGAGATGCAAAAGTGCAGCGTGTGAGATGGAATTAAAGATTTTTGAGAGCTTTTATTGAGACATAAACCAACTGCCAAGTAACTCTCCAGGCAGGAGCTGAGATCGCCCTGCAGCAGCCCAGGAATCGGCAGCAAACAGTGCAGCATCGAGATGAGAGGTATAAATAGAAACAAATACAGCAAGCACAGAAAAATGTGAAGAAATAGAGCATAAAATGTAGCTGTAGCAGGATTCACAGTGACCAGGCTGTGTGAGGACACAACTGTGGGGCAACAGCCCTCTCCCCTATTTCAGTTACACGGATGAGCAAAGCTCTTACACTTGACCTTTGTTTCTAAATTATCCTCGGAACAACGGCGGGGGCTGCTCAACTCCTTTTGGAAAGGGGCAGATCCTAAAGGGATCCTACAGGGCACGAAGAGAGTTTCATCTGTGGCAGCAGCACCGTGAGAGGGTGAAATAGCCGATCTGTGGGTGCTGGGGAGAGAGGGGCAGGGGTGCGGGGCTAACCCTGGCACTGCCCTGCCCTTAGCCGGGGGAGAGGGAATGAGAAGGTATTTGAAGGTGAATTCTGCTCTGTCTCCAGTGCAATAAGCCACTGCACACTTAAGTACAGGAAAATACTTTCTTTCCAGCCTACAGTGTGGGGAGAGGAATGGAATCAATGTTTTTTCCATGGTGGGGTAAGATACTAACTCCCTAGGAAATGCCATCGCATTGTTCGCATGAAGAAAGAGTTAACACGATAGAAAGCTACCACTTTCCATCTTCTAAAAGAAAGAAAAGAGTTTATTCCACAAGTGTACCTGAGAATTCACTGGGCAGCCAGAACCAGCCAGACATTATTATGTCCCGACTAAAGTGCTGAAATTCCCTCGAAAAAGCGAGGAGAGGAAAACTTTTCCATTTATCCGTGGGGACTGTTATCCTGTGCACGGCGGCGGGGGGGTGGGGAAGAAAAAAAAAAAAAAAAGAAACGGAGAAAGAAGGACAGGGAGAGAAAGAAAGATTTCTCACCGGCTCTCAGCACAGCCTGCCCCACCACACAGGCACTCAAAATGTCGGTGCTCCCGGAGGGCTCAGCCGGGGTCCCCGGGGAGGAGGGAGGGTCGCGCCGGCCGAGGTGCGGGCAGGTCGGGCGGCCCCCGGGGAGCGCCGGGGCGCGGGGCCGCGGGGCGGGGGGGCCGCGCCCGGCTCCAAAACCGTTACTTTGGCTCCTGCGGCTCCGCTCCCCTTGCTCTTCCTGTCCAAATAATTTTAAATTTACGCGCCTTAAATAACAGTCTGATTTTATTTATTTAGTTTCCTCCGCGGGCTCCGCCGCCGCTTCGCTGCGCCCCGGCCCCCGCCGACAGGCCCGGGGCGGCCGCGGGCCGGGCAGCGCCGAGCGGCCCCGGGGCTCGGGCACCCCGGCCGCCCCCGCCGCCGCCGCGCCTTGCACTGCGCCCCTTTTTTTTTTTTTTTTTTTTTTTTTCCTTCCCTCTATCCTCTCCTTCCTTTTTATTTTTTTTTCTTTCCTTTTCTCTTTTTCCCTCCCTTTCCTTCCTCGCAGCCGGGACTGGAGTTCTCTCAGCGAAACTCCGGTGTTTTCGCATCCGCAGTGAGTACAGAGAAGGGACCCACGTCTTGCCGGGGGGATGTTTCTAACACATCTTTGCGGCCGCTGCCGGGCGGCGGCGGCGCCGGGGCTCCCGCTGCTGCGCCGGGCTCTCCTCCTCCAGCCCCGCGTCCAGGGATGCAGAAGCATCTTCTCCCACCTCAGCTCACGTAGAAGGCAAAACCAAGCAGGTTTTTCTCCAGGTTTCCTTTAAAAAATGGTTAGCAAGGTGTATCTCCCAGCCGGAGCTTTTCATGACCTGGTGTTACATTTGAAAATGAGACAGGCGAGAGAGGGGGGAGGAAAAATCCACGCTTCTTGGCTTCTGTGTCACAGAGGCGAGAAAATTATCTTCGGATGTAAAGTACATGGCACATTTCTGAGAGCCAGATGCGCCAAGCCTGGCTCTGCAGCCCTAATCTACAGAGCCTCACTCAGAAAAAAATAATAATTCACTTCTGCCATGGCTCTGAGTGCTAAAATGGCTTCTGCGTTTTGAAGAAGCACTAAGTACAAATCACCAGGGACATTTTACAGTGCCAAAGGTTTCTGCTTGTCATTTTGTACTTTTTCCCTGTTTGAATTACCTTTCAGCACAGTATTGTAATTGTGTGAAGTTCAGCTTAAGGATCTACGAGAAAGAAAACTCTCCTATGTTGGATACTTCAGAATAACCTTGACCTTTGATTAGTGCTTATCCTACAAGATAAGTCATGCAGGGAAAGCAGGGAATTGGGCAAGGCACCTGCAAAAGCACAAATGAAATGGCTCTATTTTTAAACTAGTGTTAAAATGGCTTCTGAATCTGGCAAAACAAGGGGCACTCAGGGACTAAAAGACAAAATCTAGAGCTCGTGGCAAATTTCAGTTTGATGCACACAGGACCCCGAGCCAATTTCCTCATCCCCAGATAGATTTTGTGCCGTTGGTGCAACCAGAATCAAACTGTCAGAAAGGGTAAATTCCCTCTGAAAGAAACTGAATCAGCTAAAAGTATAATCAGCTTTTCAGGGAAGTAGAAGACCACTGAACCATATTTCCAGTTGCATTTCTTTGTTCCTCTGTAACTGTTTTCTGATATTTGTAGCAGTAATTATAAGGGCCACTAGCATTTATGAATCTTTTAAATTAAAGAAGCCTAATTCTGGGTAGGAAGCTTGAAACATTTTCTTCACAGTGCAGCCACTAAAAGGTTAAAGTCGATTCACAGCTCCTGTGAAAGTTTTCCTTCAGCAGATAGTGCCTATCAAGATGGTCTTTCTTTCTCCTGTTACACCCTGAGAGCAGGAAACGGGGCAGCATTTATATTGCAACACAGCCCTCTTCACTCCTCAATATTAAGATTATTACCAGCATAATGATATTTTAATGAACACTTTTACACACGGAGCTAATGAACATTTAAAGGAAAAGATACACAGCATAAACCACAATAAAATGTGATGCTTTGTAGGAACACTGAGTATTCAAAAGCTTTTCAGGGTTTGACCTTAATGAAACACAAGAGCAATCCTGGGTACAGATCCCATTTATATGCAGAGTATATTGCAGGCCGGAATGAGGGCTTCTGCTAAAGTTAATTGTAATTTTCTGGTGAGGGACGATCGCATGTTCAGGCCTGAAGTTATTAACATCTATTCTGATGGAAATAGGGATGTTGGGATACACTGCACTGTCAAATCAAAAAGAGTACTTTCTGCTTCAGATATGTTACCCTAGAGGTGATGTACCACCATTTGAAAATCTGCACTTCCAAATCAGGCATGCCAGGATGAGACTGAATTGATCAGTCAGGAACTTTTGCTTGCATCTAGTAATGCTGGAGAACAGGCAGAGGAGATTTTCAGTCCTCACTAGCTGGAAATTACACAGGCCCGGAAACCAAGCTGTTAATTGTAAATGCTTCCTACAGAATGGACTTTTAGAAAATTTCTGAAAGGAGAAGTACAGTCTGCTAGAAAAAGCAGTTTTGTTCTCTGTACATAACATAGTCCTTGAGGGTGTGACTGTAGGTACACAAACAAAGCTGTATTTAATCTCTCTAAGAGAATTTTATAGAGAACATCTGTTAAAGAGAGAAGTGTATTTGTTTCACAAGAATAACATTTAGTAATATCACCTCCTTGCACCAACATATATGTTTTAAAATAGTGTGACAGGCTGTGGATTTTTCAGATGTAATTTGGTTTAGCGCCTGTAAAATAAAGGCTGCAGACAAAGAGCTGTGCTACACTTTGATACAGTCACAGCATTCACAGTCCAGCACTGTATGCATGTAATGCAGAGAACAACAATTTCCTTCTTGTACGAGCATTTTAATTTATGGAAACATATTGTTTTGTGTAAAGAAGGTAGTAGATAATTAACAGTATTCATTTAATCTAATTATAGGCCTCTGAGGCAAAAAGCTGACACTTTTCATTGTGGTATATTCAGGGAAGTTAATTGAAACAACATTGCAGCCACAAGGCATAACATGCCCATCGCATATTTGATACTAATTCTTTTCTCAAAAACGGGACCAATCTGATGCTCGCTACAGATAAGAATTACAGTTACTCACTCGAGTAGGAAAGTCTAGGGAACCTCATTATGCAATGCTGCAGTGCACTGCAATATCTCTGCAATTCCAGAGCTAACCACAGACAACTTAATTTGCCAAATTGTGAGATGATTTTGTAATGCACACAAGTATCTACTACAAATTAAGAAAAGATTGAACACGTTTTTAGCTGGGACGTAGGTCAGAATTTGAACAGAGATCTGCCTCAGGAAGCAATAGGTCAATGTACCAACTTTTAGCTCTGTTTAATCTTTAGGAGGAACCAAGCAATAACAGCAACCTTATCCCTAGGAGCTGTTATTAGAAGTGTAGTTTGTGGATTTAAGCTATCAGTATGACAAACAGATAAACAGACAGCAAATCAACACTTGCAGATCCCAAGCATATATAAAAAAATATGTCAGACCATGTGCAGAGTAATTTTTTCTATCACCTGATACACACCAACAACTCAGTCTTCTGACAGCAGTGCTGCTTTCATTCTCAAAAGGAAAGTAAAGCTCAGTTCTGCAAAGCTTGCCTTCAGCTTGGAGAAAATGTGATAGAACGAACACACTGTTTGTGGGGAAGCATTTGCCATTCGTATTAAAAAAAAAAAGGAATTTCTTTAACATAAATGGCAAATGCTTGCAAGGGGAATCACCATGGTAGGGGAAAATTTCAATGTTTCCCCCTGTTTTGCCACCAGTGGAGTAGAACTGGTGTCTCTGCAATTCCAGCAGTACCATGGGGCAGAACACATCCAACTCCCCTCCGTGACTGCTGCTCAGTGACCTTCATCTCTGCTTTGTCCATGGGCAGCACCCAAGCCCTTCCCCACTCTCTGCTCCTGGATCTCCAGGCAGTGCTCCTGGCTGGTGGGAGGAAAAATTGCCAAGGCAGTGCTGCTGACCCCTGTGATGAATTACACACAATGTAATGGGGATGGTGCAAGCTCTTAGAGGACAAACACCCACAGTGAAAGGCCATCAAGCTGAATGTGGGGCCTTGCTTTGCTCTGCCAGTGAGAGACACTGCTGTCTACCTATCATTCCAAAATTACTTGCAGCATTTTCAAATATATTTTGCAGAAATATTTTTTTACTGTGGTTAAAAAAAGTTGTATATTGTACTTTAGACACTTGAATGTTTGTTAACAAAATCAGAGAGAGGAAGCCTGAAAAATAAACAGATAATGACATGCGGTCACCTTAACTCCAGGGCTCTGGCTCCAGAGATCCAGAATACGCGATAAAGATCTCTAACAAGAAAAGAAAATGTGGCTATAGATGTTAGTCATACCTGATTCCTGTTTCTATACCATTACAGATGAATCACAATTTGCATTTATGTCTGACTCAGAAGATCAGCCTATTCTCAGAGTTCACTCTATACTCACACCCCTTCTTTCCCTTGATGCTCTTTCTTCTGCCTGGCTCCTGCCTCCTCTTCCTCCTCTGTGTTGTTTTAAGGTAACTCCCAGCTCTTCCACACCGTTTATCCATTTCTCCATCCCCTGGTTCCTGCCTTCTTACACACTTCACACTCTATTTTCATCTCCTAGTTTCTCTTGCTTCAGCTGTACATCTACCCTCTTATTTTTTCTTAATTATTTCCTCTGGCATCTTATCTTTATCTCCATGATGCTTATTAATCTCCTTACCCAATAGATCATACTTTTTCCTACGGCATAGCAGAATCTCTTTATGTAAATATGTATAATCTTTTTTTTTTTTTCCTAATCATGTAGAGCTGCTTCCACAACTGATTTTTGTCCTAGGAAAATTATTATTGGTCAGCAGCAGTTGACTCCTTGGATTTCACTGTCTTCATCTTCTCCTTCCTCTCGCTTTCTGCTCCCCGGTTGCAGGCCTTATCCCAAACTCTTTTATCTTTGTGATCCATCCTCCTTTTCTCAGCAGCAGGAGAAAGGGAGGTGGTGCACACAGGAGAGGCACCCAGATCTCACAGGAAGGGAGGAGCACTCGTAGTCCCCACTGCTTTGGGCACAGACTGTACCCGGCCGCTCCACAAAAGCCCCCGAACGCTCCATCAGCTCAGGCTGGCCTTTGGAAAATTCAGCAAAATTACAAAAGTGAATGATTCTTAACCAATCACATGCCAACTGAGATTTTTTTGTTTTGGGGTTTGTTTTTTTTTTTGAGTCTTCTAATTTTTTTTACATTTGGATGCACATCTGTGAAACCACAGCAGTGGTGCTGCCAAATTCCAAGTTGCTGCTTCAAAGGTGCATGCATGGATGAAAGTAGAGCAGTGATGGTGTTCCATTTCAAATTCCTTCTGTAATGGGGATACCAACACTTCTGAATGAAGCAACCAGATTATTATTTTTAAATATGGGCAAAATATTTTTTTAACCTTGTTCTTGAAAATTACTACAGTGGTTTAGCTGGCAACTGCCAAAAATTAAACCTGAGGCAGATGCTTGGCTTGGAAAATACCAGCCTAAACAGTGACAAGCAACTGAAAACAAGTTGTTATTATGAAGCACTGGACAACATTAAACAGAGCAGTGGAAGACTTTTAACTGACTTGCAATGAATTTCTTAATAAAAACTTTGTTGAAATAAGTAGAATTCAGTCAGATTTTACCTTTTTGGGTAAAGATATTTCCTCTGAAAATAAAAATGAAAATAAAGGAAAAAAATCCATAGTGTTCTGATGTGAAGAGGGAGCAGGGAGTGTGCTCAGTTGAGAATGGGAGCACTATAGTTGAAGATTGGACCATTCTCTTTGGCAACAAAACCAACTCAAAAGATCTACAAAAGTGCAGAAATCAACGATCCAAAAGTATTCTGTGAAGATGCAATTTTACAGAGACAGCAGAATGAAGGGGGAAAGGAATTACTTCTGGTGGGATAATGCCAAAGCAACAGAAAGGGGAGTACAAATATTTTGTTAGCTTTGGGGATCCTCATCAGTGCAGTTTAGCATCACAAACCCCAGGGAAAGCATCATCCACCAGTCCCCCAAAGTGCTCCCCATGTCCCACAGTTGACTTTGCCTTCTATGACAACTGAGGCAGCTCAGGAGCTGCTCCCTACGTGGAAAGCTCCATTCCAGGGCACTGGTGGTGGCTGTGGGGCGGTGGCAGGGAGGGCACTGCGGTGTGACCTGTTCCAGTCCTGTGCCTGACACGTTCCAGTGCCTCCCTGGCAGAGCTTCCAGAGCAGGTTCACAGCAAGAGTTACAGCAATTACCACCCAGTGCTGCCTGGCACTGAAAGTGTCATCCCATTCCTCTAAAGTAAGAGAGTCACAGAAGTTCTTTCTAATCTATAATGAACTGCCTGTTAATTTGCAAGAACAAACGTTTTTATAAAATTAATAATTTTAAATGCTTTTTAGTAGATTTAGTGAGTTCTCTGTCTCTTGACTGTAGCATTGCCTAAAAGATAAGTTCTTGCTTGAAAAGAAATCAGTTCAGCAAGTCCTGTGGCCTTTGTTTTGCAGGAAGTCAGAGGAGGTGAAAATGTTGGTCCCTGTGGCCATCTCATCTCTATTGGTCTGTTCATCCAGGATTTTAACAGCAAAACTACACTAATGCTGTAAACTTCGTCTGCAGTTCAAATATTCTGAAATATCTTGCACAGCCTGTGTTTGAAAATTTTTCATTGCATTTAAGCAGAATGCTTTATGTTAATGGCCATGATTATCCAAATTATGATCAAAATGCTGACCTGTGATATCACTGGAGATCCACATGAAATTTAAAATACTCTAATTTAAAGAAATAAATCTGTTTTCATAAACAGAAAGTTGAAATTTTTTGCTAGGTGCTGTTGTTTGGCATAAAAATTCTTTTGCCTTTCTTAAACATGCATGTGTTTGTTATGTTTAGATTTCTTTTTGGGTTTAATACTAGGCCTGGTCTGGCAGTGTTCAGTTCTGAGATCTCTGCAACACTTACACAATGTACCTTACTCCCAAAGGTATCTTATGCTTCTTTCTTCTTTCTGTTACAGTTTCCCGTTTTTTTTTTTTAAAAAAAAAAAAAAAAAAAAAAGCAGCAGGAAAAATTGAGGTTTAAGGATAGCCTGACAACATGATCTAATGAACCACAAAGCAGCTTTCTAAGAGAAAAAGTAGCAGGAAGTTCTTTCATACCGGGTATTAAAAATAGACTGCACCAAGTCCCGGAATGCACACGGCAGTTATGTAATGATTTTTCAGTGACACGCACTAGGAAATATTCTCAGGACATGTTTTCCCTTCCTAACACCCAGATTACGTCTCTGAAGTTTGGAAATTCTTCACATGGATGCTTCTAAGAAGTCTAAAATTATAATGTTCATTTGAATAACCTATCAATTAGCCAGCCACATAATGACAACATCTAATGGTACAATTGATGTATTTGAATTTAATATACCATTTTCATAATGGTACAATATGAAACACAGGATGGAATCCAGTTTTTTCCCCCACAAGTTAGGCTTTATTTATTTCTGGCAATGTAATGATTTTGCACTGGAGACACTAAAACAGTGAAATAATTTTGGGTATATATCATAAATACTGAGAACACCAGCTCCTTTGGAGCACAGAGAGGTCTCCCAAACCTTTCAAAAAGGTTTATATGTTATTGGGTACTTTCTATAAATTGAAAGACTGAGGGGAGGCAGAACAGCTCGGTGTAGGTTTGACCATGCTGAGGAAATGAAATGGTAAATTATTTTGAAGAATGCCTTCCTCAGACTTTTCCTTAGAGATTTCCCACAGGTCTAGGATTTGGATCTTAGCAGCATAATTTGAGAAGGTAATAAAGGAGTTGGAAAACAGTTGAAATCTAACTTTTGGGTTTTCACAGTTGTATTGTTTTCTTGAATTAATCAATGTTCAGAACAATCTGCAACATCCTCTGCCTATAGCAAGAGCATCACAGAAGGAAGGCAGCATTACTTCCACAACCTTTTCTGCCTTTTCTGTTAAAAACCACAAGTCCTCCCACTAGCCTCCCATGGCCATCATGAACTTCATCACTAACATTTTTAATTTCAACTTATACATCAAACCCAGCAAAATGCCCTGATGGGAGAGCTGACACATCTCTCCCACCTGTGTCACACACAGTGTCAGGACTTCCTAGACTGCCATGTGTCAGGATAGACCCAGAAGCACAATTACAGACATTTTTCATCACCCACCTATGTCAGTGATGGACAGTGATAAGAAGTATTATGGCAAGTGAATTTTTGTCCAATTTTGGCTCCTACTCATAAGTTTTTCCCAGTTAATGTAGTGGAGATTAAATACCAGGAGATCCTAAATGTCATTTACGACCATGGTAATACAGTGAGAGTCTTTCTTCTTAAGATGAGTAGATAAGTGTTGGGTCTGGCTTTCCTGAGATATCTTTAAAATATTTTCAGAGCTAAAAATGCTTTTTGTGGAGCAAGTGAAGCTCCATGCTGTTCTTTTTGAGAACAGAGAAAAACCTGATCAAAGTACAATCAGATAAAACATCTGATTTATTTTCTCTCTTTACTGTTCTGGGGAATGACAGAATTAAAATATCCATGTTTGACATGTGAACAAACTGTACCACATCCAAAATACTTCATTTTGGAAAGATGTAAAAAAACAACCTGAGAACAAGTCAGAATCTTGTAGGGAACCTGCTTGTTTGATAAAATATTAAGAAACATCTTAATTGGTAGCGTGAAATAAAATCAAAAGGGGCATATTGAATTGATGTCAAAAATTCATTTTAGAAGAAGAGGTAGGAAGTGAGCACAAACAGGATTTTATATGATCAAAGTGTCTTTAAGGCCATAAAATGAAAGAAAAACTGATTATTAACACATTCATTTGCTTCTAAATGCTGTTACACAAATATATTTCTGGGAATCCAGTGCCTAAAAAGTAATTTGTGAATAAGTCAATACTTATTTTTCTGCACTGATACATAGGCAAAGCTGGAGCTGTTTATGAGGGGAGGAACAGGGTTTCATGCATAGTATTCAGCAGTGCTCCCACTTACAGGAAGACTCATCATCCAGCCTGATTAGCTTACAGGAACTGAAGCAAACAACATTCTGTGTTTTCTTACATATTTTATGACTATTTTCATATAAGCAAAAATCAGACTTTGTCCTTGTTAAGGAAATTTTAGAGCAAATAGAGAATTACAACCTCTTGTTTAATCTAACTCCTCTGCAAGCTTTGCTTCACTCAGTCACTTGTGAGTATTTCTGAGTTTTATTTGATATATTATTTTTCTATGAGATTTTCTGCCACTTAATGTGATATTCAAGGTCAACACTGCAAATGTATTTGTAAATGAAAGTTTCTGGTTTGGCTGAATTTAAAACCTCAAGTATTTTCTGTCCCCAAACAAACATGGGAGGCCTCATTTTCATATTCAGAGGGAAAAAAAATCCCCATATTTGTGTTACTTTGCTTGCAATTTTCCTTTTTTTCACAAACCTCTATTCTCTCAATTAATGTTGCTGATGTGTATAAATTAACAAGCCCTATTATTATATTCATAAATGGAGCAAATTTGAGCTCACCTCTGAAACCCAAAGCAAAGCTGTGCCACACCACATTTTCATCTGCTTTCCAGAAAGAGAGGGATTATCCTGTAGCACTGAAGCTCTGCTTTCATGGTGGGAAGGAATTCTGGATTTTACACTGTTTGCTGGCTGTGCTCAACAGAAGAATAGACAATACCATCTGAGCTTGGGACAATTAACAGGATGTCTTTAGAATATTTTTATTACGTTAATCTTTTCTTTTGCTTGAGCCAGCATTCCCCTTGAGAGGAAGAGAAATGATGCTGAGACAACTTACTATTGCAAATTAATTGTATGGTCCATTTCCCAAGCATTTAATTTGGCCACAGCAACCTGTTTAACTCAAATGAGTTGTCAAAAAGTGACACAAAAGAGAGGCCAAGTTCTTTAGAGGTGGCCAGTAATTTTAAAGGATGAAGGGAAATGGCTGGCATTATTGCTTTTGTCCAAGTAAAGCCTCTTCTAAACAGGGTAAGGGAAAATCAAGTGATTTGGCCTCACCAAAATTCATGCTACTTGAGACCTTTTGGAAATGTTGATTGAAGATGAACTCTGGGCCAGAACAGAAAATAACAAAAACATATGAAACATAAAGAAAAAAATGTAGTGCTTCTTATTTCTCACAACAGATAAGTTTGAAATTGGGATATGAGTTTGGGACAGTAATGGGATAGATGCACCTGCTCCAACCTGAGCCACTTTCATGCAAGGCAGGTCTTTACCTGCATGGGTGAAGAAGTCAATATGTGAGATCTGCTTCGAAGTCACCAAGGTCTGATCTGATCTTTTACAGCATGACTTGTGTTTTCATTTTCAGCTCTGGTATTCCAGAAGTATTTCCATTTGTTCAGCCCTTGCCAGAGTCCACTCTTGGTATGTGGACCTCTGTGACTAAACCATCCTGGATTCCTTAATCCATTCCCTTCAGCTTTCCCAGGCCTGGGTGCTTCTCTCACAGCTATATGGATTTCAGCTTTTCAAAGTACACTTTGATTCATTCTCTCAACACAGGAACTTATCTTCAGCATAAATATTTTTGGAACCACAAAGGTATAATTTTATAGTTAAATAATCACATTTTCCTGGGAAAAGTTAGAGGCAGTGGGTAATGCAGATTAGGATTTGGCACTTTGTCAGACTCTCAAGGAATCTCTCCCTGAGTAAACTCTGTTTCACTGGCAATATTTATTGTTCAGAAAGCAACATTTAAAACTTTCTTTGCCATAGAAGAAGGTGGTCTATCACCTCAAAGAAGACTTCCACCATCCTGATCACTCTCTTCAATGATGTATCCTTCTTCCATGAAGCAGATATAACCAAATATGTCTGATAAGGAATTACTCTTGAGACTAGGACACAGATACTTCAGTTACAGGGAGTAAAAGACTAATAGACATGAATACAAATTTGGAATGGATGAAATACTTATAATGGTGCATTTTGAAGATAACCAGTTCCCTTTTTGTTTGCGTGTCCTAGAGATGACTTCTTTTCAGATAATTACTTTTCATAAATTCAGATTCCAGAGACGTATGATTCACAGAAGTGCAGGAATTCCTTTTACTAAGCTGACCTTGAAGAAGAGATCTGTTTCATTCTGTGCTTAGTCTCTTCTTTCCTGCCTCCTCTTATCACTTTGGAGCAGCCAGAACCACCAGTGATGTTCCCTCTGCAGGCTCCGTGCTCCTGCCAGCTCCACTGCCCTGCAGATGGGGGCCAGGAGCAAAGCTCTTTGCAGGGTCTGGCACAAACTTCTTCTAAATGTTACTCAAAAACCCTAATCTGATTCTTGGTACCAGATAGCCATTCATTTATTAAGAACAAACACAGCAGACAACTAATGCTGCACTTTTTGTGTTATTCAAACCTGCTGCTAACAATGAAGAAGATGATGTCATTCCCTGGATGTGACAAAGGACTAATATTATATGCAGTAAAAACAATGAGTCAACAGTTTCTATGCCCTTGAGGTCAAACCATTCAGCAGTTTTGAAAGTAGACTGTTCTTTTTTGTGCACAGAGCTTGTTGTCTATTAACACAAAATGTGTAAAATCAAGATATAATTTGGAAAAAAAAATTGTTCTTTCAAATGGGATTTTTCAAACTGAAAGTCAAATTGAAATATTTTACCACAAAAACCAACAGATAATTTTTTCCCCACATATATGAATCATAATATTGCAAAAGTATTTTCTTTTTTAGGTCAAAGATATATTATCCATGTTAAGTAATTATTTGTATGATCCTGAGAGGCACTTTGCTGTTCCCAGTAACAGGAGTATGAACTGAGAGTATTAATGCATAACTAAATAAAATTAAGTTTTCTGGAGATATTTTGTAATGGTCTGAAATATAAGAAAGACCTTTAACATGAAAATGTGTTTTGACAAACAACTGAAAGCAAGGGAGTCTAACAATGAAAATTTCCCAGGTTTTCTGGAGTAGATGAGGAATTGACCAAATCCTGGCCACCTCTAACCACAGCTGCACCTAGCTCAGGCTGGTGCAAGAAATGTTCTGTTCATTCAGCTCCTTCCTTCAGCAGCTCTCAAACCTTTGTGGAGGATTATTATCCTGCTCATACAGAAACTGCTGTGAAACTGCAGCACAGAGAAGTGACAGCTCAAGGTCATTTAAAAGTCAGGAGAGTTTGGAAGAGAACTCAGATTTCTCAATCCTTGTCCAGCACCCTGCCCACTGGGCTTCCAATGCCTTGCTGAGGATCTGCCTGATAAAACTTCTCTTCCAAACTGGGCAGAATTTAACAATTTTGAGGAGTTTCGATTAATAATATTGTTGCTTGTAATAATTTTATTTGGTGAGAAAGTAGACTTGCCTAATTAGATGAGGTTCAAGTGCAAGGGAATCCTAGGCCAGCTGCAGTCTCCATTCCTGTTATCCTTGCAGACCAAATCTAGAGACAGGAGAGCAAAGTGGATTATATCTAGATGGGTTTCTATGTAGGAAGAAATATAATTTTGTCTGCATTGACCCTATCTAACCACATTTTAGATTAAAATGAGCCTTAGAATGGAATAAATAATATTCATCATCCTGACAATTAATTGAAATGAAATCTTAGACTCTGAATCCCAAGGAATTTCTTCTGGCGTGCTGTCAAAGTGCTGGATTAAGTCTGTTAAACTTATGCTGACCACTTTAGTATGTCACCTAAAATAACTGCAAATGGGTTCAGGCTTAGCTTGTCCAGTAGAATCCAGGCTCAAGTGATTACTTACCCAAAATGTGGAGGAGTACATCTGGCTGCCCTATTGGAGAAGTAAATGCAGGAAGCATGGCTCAGTCTGATCTTTAAATTCTGTCTTCTGATGCTTAAGGAACGCTTACCTTTTCGAATATTTAACAGCATATTCAAACCAAATATCTAAGACCTTAAGACATCTCAGTTGTTTTGGGTATTCTGTTACACTGCTCAAGTGAGACCAGAAAGCTTGTTAGAGCACTTCAGCTGAAACACAGACATTTCCACTAACAATTGTTCTTAAAAACTCAAACAAAAATGAGACAGATTTCAGACAAGGCAAAATAAAGAGACTAAAGCAACTTACAGCATTTCCTCTGGATGTCTCCAGTTAATTGCAAATCCTGTGGCCTGGTATTTTCATTTCCATAGTCACAATTAAAGGCACAGTGATTTTGATGTCATGTAAGAGGGATGAAATACATTTCCCATATGAAGTTAAGAGTCTCCTTTTCAAGTTGTGATATTTTTGCAGGCAACATGTCTTACTGCCTAATGAAAGTCAAAACCTGAATGTACTGCAGGAAGATTCACACATGCTGCAGCCATGTAGATGTGCTGTTTGACTCCAGTGACACACAAAAATAGAAATATATTTGATTAAAGTTATTATTGTCCATTTATAGACAATACACTACAAATAAGAATAGAGGCTCATATCCTAGTGTGTTCCAAAAAAGGATCTTCACCTGATCTTTGTTTTCACAGCTCTCATCCCAGCAATCAACTGTGAAAACTTGCATAAGTACTCCCAGTATGATTGAAGCTACTCATTTGTTAAACAGGGTATTACAAGTCAAAACTAGGGACTGAGATTCCTATTCAGGAAAATAGTGAAGATCTCAATTAAAATTAAACATATTTTAGCATTACTTTGTAAATCAAATCTTACTTAAGCAGGTGACACTTCCAAAAGAAGACTGTAATGAGGCTACCCCAATGCAAAGGCATATTAATATTAGGCATCAGCAGGATTATAATTTCAAAATTTTGTAAGTATGACATCTGGAAGAACTATACTTCTGTTCAATGTTAGACTGTCTGCAGAAAAATTTCAGACCAGTAGCATTTAAAATTTATACAGGAAAATGTATTCTTAACGTTAAATAATATAGACAGAAAACATTAAAAATATTTTCATGAAACTGTGAAACAAATAATTAGGCTTTGGTTTACTTTATATATATGATTGTCACACTTATTAGATGCTTTTTATTAGATCTGTTTTATTATTAGATCTGTTAGTAGGTCAGTCCTTTATTACATGTTGCAGTGTCTGTTTACAACCTCACCCATAACTCTCATTTTAACAAATCAATGTATACAGTATAGCATCAGTACAGCATTGTATTATCGATCTGCAACACTATTACAAATATGAATATAGATTTAGCTGTGGTCCAGGGGTCGATATTTTTGATGCATTAATTTGTTTCACAGTTCTACTGTTACTTTTCTCACCTATTAAAGCAGGCAAGAATGTTTCATAATTTAAAAAAAAAGGACATTTAGCTGGAAGGCCTTTCCAGAGAACAACATCTCTGTCTTATTTTCTCTTCCCTAGTAATTTTCTATTATTGGAGGAACAAGAGGGAAACTTAATACAAATTTTAATCTATTTTCCCTGGGAAAATGAAGTAAGAAATAGGCACAGCATGCACAATATACTACCTGTGT
The DNA here is from genome assembly GCF_009819885.2 of Catharus ustulatus. Taxonomy (NCBI): domain Eukaryota; kingdom Metazoa; phylum Chordata; class Aves; order Passeriformes; family Turdidae; genus Catharus; species Catharus ustulatus. The sequence goes on along the minus strand of NC_046229.1, from coordinate 6,908,194 downwards.
TCTGTCAGTTTGTGCTGTCTGTGGAGAACAGGTTGGCACACAAAATTTGAAAAGGTTACTGCCTCCCTCTTCTGAACAGATCCATATCTCCCTCTAGGAGAGAACCTGGGTGAGCCCTGGCTTGATCAGTAATTTCCCTGGGTGCACAGAAAGGTCTGAAGCCTTCACTGTTAAACAGAAATGGGGAGAGAGGCTCTGAGAGGGGCCTTGACACACACTGCCTGCAGCTGCAGAGCTGCACAACCCACATCCCACATCCTGGGAGCCGCCGCAGGAACAGATTCCTCCTTCCACACCAAGGTTGGAGACAATGAACAAGGGATGTAAGTTGGACAACAGAGCTGTTCCTGAATCCTAAAGTTAGACAAGTATGCACAGAGCAACTTCAGCTAAGTGGGTACATTGGTTGGACTTTCTTATTGAGCTGAAGAAATAGGGCAAGATTTTACCTGGGATTAGTTATTTTCTGGCAGAATACATAATCTGCCCTACCAGTCAGATGGAATTACTACCCACTCACAGCAACCTTCACAGCAAGAATGGTATTACTCATTCTCCTTAACAGAAACCTAGCACTGTGGTTTTGGTGGCACACTGAAAACATATTTTGATCTTTCTTGTGTTTCAGATGGCAATGCAGTCTCCTTCCTGATCTTGGATTACAGTCCATACAGAAAAAAAAAAAAAAGTGATTAACAGCAAAAGTTTAAGTGGATTTATTTGTAAATGCTGGTTGTGGCCTTCCCACAATGAATCAGCTTTTCCCCTAAAAGTCATGCTAAGTACTAGTTAGTAAATTATCTATTTTCCCTTGCAAACGCTGTATTATGTACGAGAATAAAATATTGCTTTTTAATCAGGAGTGGATGTTATCACTTTAAATGTGCTTATATGTACTTCCTGTGCTTAGATCCAGCCCAGCAATAACAATACCACAATTACCAGAATGTATAATCTATAATGTGGCCCTGTGTAAATCAAGCCCCCGCTGAGCGTGTCGCACACATCCTGCAGGATACCACTGCCATCCTCAATTGTTTCCGGTGAGCGCCCCGCATCTGCAGGAGGATTTCTGAGCCGTGCTCACCCTGACTCCTAACTCACAACACTGCAAGTCACCTCCTCCCAGTAAGATTTAGGCATAGAGCTGAAGCAGGTTTTGTTCATTACAGCCTAAATGGAAAACTAGAAAATCAGGCTTAATATTTAAGCACTTAAGCACAAAATTGTTGCAAATACTGCAGGGGAGAGTGTTCAGGATTTCAATTAAATCGTTAAATTACTAAAATAATGCATACCTGGGGTTTTCACACTGTGGAGATATATGATCTGATACTCTGTCACTCACTCCCTTCAGAATACAGCATCATTTTTTCCCCTGTGTAAAATATCTGAAAAGTAAACATTTTGGAAAGAATTTTGCAAAGTCAAAGAACAAGCAAAATCTGACCTAAACCAGAAATATTTTAATTCCAAGATACATTGCAGCCATACACTCAGAACAATCTTACAGAAAATATTCTGACAATGTCAGTGTCATGATTCAGTTAGTTAAGCTAACTCAACAGACTGACTCAGAAATTAAATCTACTTGAACTTTCATGACTTTATATTTTTAGTTAGTTCTCAGATTAGACACTGACTTTTTCAAACAGAGGTTGAAACCAGTACAAAGTTTTGAAATACTGTAAACAACTTTAAACTATAATTTATACATATGACCCTTAAAAAAAAAGGGTGGTCAGTGTGTAATTTGACAACTTTTAGAATTGGACTCAATAATCTTTTAACTCTCATTTTACTTAATAACTGGGGGATAAACCATTTTTCCTGGGTACACTGAGACTCTTACAAGCCAGAAGAATTTCAACATGTTTTAAAATAATGTATAAAATAATAATTTAGAGGAAACATTATGCAAACCCTGTTATTTTTCTCTTTCTGATACAGGCCTACCAAAGAGAGATTCTAGCTGGAGGCAAGTCAAAGCACTGCTTGTCTGAATGGTATTTTAAAGTATCTCCTCTTCTTGCTGCTTTTGGTACAAAATTATGTGGTGAATAAATGATTCAAACTTAATTTGTCCACTGCAGAAGATGACAGGGAGTATTTGTTGTGCTAGCATGCACACCTGGATTGCAGAGGTCACTGAGGGGAGCAGGGCAGGGGTGCAAGAAGCACCATGTGGCCAAGGGCAGCTGAAGAGCTGCCACACACCTGAGGGGAATGGCCAAGTCCTGCTGCACTTCAGCTCTTCTGGGACATACAAGTCAGTGCAGTCATCCAGATCCATGCAAACAATTTTGTCCTGGAAGTTTTATTGTCTTTTCTGTACTGGCTGGTACACTCGGTATCTTACATTCCCTGTTACTGCCTTGTACTTTCTCTAGTCTGATCTTTTCTAGAAAGATGCTCATAAACTTGAGTATCTGTGCAGGTCCCTCTGTAAGCACTTCACACCCCTTTGGAATTAACAGTCAGCTGTAGATTAGCACAGGACAGGGAGCCTGGCTATCCCTGGCTCTAGAAAAAACTCAGGAAATTAGGGTCTGATGTGCCATAGCCACTCTAGGGAAAGTGGAAGCTGTCTTGGCTGAAGTTGTGGATGGACTATTCTGCTTGTCAGAATTCAGGCTGATTCCTGCTGAAGTGACCCAAACAAAAAACCTAAGACACATGCCAGTGTTGGCACAGGTAACCCTGCTAGGAAACACACATCTCTTCATCAGCCTGTCTGCTAAACCCTGAGCTGCCTCTTCATTTTTGAACAGGATTAGGAAGTCACGGGCATATGGATGTTGCTCTTGCTCAGCAGACAGACCCATCTCTGCTCCCAAAAGTGTTTTAATAAAAGAGCTTGCAAACCTGTGATATTTGGCTTATGAAATAATTATTAATTCTTTGATGATGCAGATACTTTAGTCAGTTACAAAAAGCAGAATTTTCAAATTACTTTTCCCTTATTTCTTGCAAACTTCTTAGCTGCGGCACCACCTTGTGGACATTGCTATGTGGAGTGAGAACTCGACAAAAACAGGAAAATCAGGCATTTTGGAAAAGCAGCTATGGTCACACATGGTTTGCTAAAGGAGAGTAAAATAGCTTCATTTTAAAGACTGTTCCTCAAAATCCACCTATGAAATAAAATGTATAAGAAATACCATCATTAGGGTGCTCAGCTGTCATTGCAGCTTTTACCAATTCTGCCAGCCAAGAGGAGAAGCAGCCTTCAAAACTACTTTGTTCCTCTCAATTGACTAAATTGCAGCATCCAAATTCTGCTGTTGCTGTACATGCAGACATGACTTTCACACCTATGCCAAGCAACAAGACTTGCAAAGCCAAAATCATAATACTGAACACATGGAGAAAACCTGGGGTCCTACTCCACAAATGTGAACTCAACAGTGAGACTGGTGTCCAAGCTAAGCCAGAAAAACCCCAATCTCTGACAAGGATAAACTGGTGGATCTTTTAAATGCTTGCTGAAACACAAGCCAAACAAAAATAAATTTGAATTCCACTTTCTTGGTCATTAGATTCTCAGAACCTTTTGCAGCTGAGGTAACAGGGTGTTCCTGTTATGAACTCTCTTATCTGCTCCATGGGCAAAGCAGGAAAGCACAGGGGAGCCAGAATTTATAACACAAGATCTCCAAGTTGAGTGCAGCACACTCACTCTGGGTGTGTCTGTCTCAGTAAACTTGGGGAGCGTGAAATAAAACATTGAATTGCATTTTCTATTCCTCTCTCTTCAAAAACATACAACCTGGTACTTGCACTAACATAAAGTGCAGGAGGAGATGAAGGTTTGGACCAATCTCAGACTTGCTAAAATAAAATACTGAGCACTGCAGCCAGGGAAGCCAATTTATCTCCAGTGGAGTTCATCCCTCACTCTAGAACAGACACTACTCTTGCAGCTGGGCTCCTTCCTCTGCAAACAGCAGCATCATACCTGTTTTATGAAAGAACAGAGAGTAAAATGTCATATTTTATTTCTTTATTATAAAATTTAAAAAATTTAAAATATGACAATGATAGCACTACTTTTACAATCCAGCCATTTAAAAATATTTCTTAGAAATTAATTTTTATTTTCTCTCTTCTTTATCTCAAAAAGATGAAAGAGTTTATGCCGGTAATTTTTTTTTCCTTTGGCATATTCATACCGCAAACTTTACAGGGTTTTTGTTGTTGCTGTTGTTTGTTTTGTTGTTTTTTTTTCCTTGGAAATTCTTTAGTGTAAGTGCAGTGTTTTGAAAACTCTTTCAAACTCTTAAGTGACTATTCTCAGAGATCAACTATTGCTTTCAATTTAACTTAAATATTTGTTTTGGAAAAAATAAGGCACTGGCTATCCCTTACTCACACTGAGTGCAGAGATTCTCTTTCTCCTTAGGCACCATTAATGTAATTTTGTTCCCCATTGCAATTAGTTGCATAATGCAGCCTCATTAATGGCCCTGGATGTATCTGCATGGAAGTTTTCATCCACAAAATGCAGGAGCAGTTACTGTAAACATGGGGTGAGTGACACAGAAAAGATTGAACCAAGTTTATTCTTATACAGAAGTCAGTTTTAAAAAATATCTTATTTCTTTTTTTTTTTGAACATGTGAAAATGTCACATTTGCATCCATCACATTCAGCTTATTTGCTTTCAGAAAAGAAGTTAATAAACTGTGAGGCAAAAATAACCTCAAATCTCCAAAATGGTATTTTTTCCACAGACTTGAAACTCCCTTGAATATTTTAATTATCTCTTTCCTAAAAGCCAACAAAGTAGCATGGCACTAGATTAAAATAATTTTCTGCTAGAACTGATTTCTAGCTGAATTAGCATATCAACTCCAAAACCAATTTCCACAGCATCAGTGACCTTATGTCACTTTATGTATTACAGCAGCAAGAGAGAAATGGTTTCAGAGGGCTGTAACAGTTTAAAATTATTCAGTATAAATCCACTTATTGAATTGGTACATGCAGGAGACAAAGCCCTGAAATTATGTTGCTAGCCTGTATGGCTTAAAGTCAGAATTTCTGCATTTTTAAAGGCTGCACCAACTGACAAAGAGCTGTGGTGGGTATTATCAGAAAATGAGATGGAAAAGGCAGAAATCTGCTCAGGTTGGAAAATCCTGGGAGACAGAGAATGAATGAGAAAGTAGCAGCACCCCCAGCATGAGATTAGGGGGGACACAGCCCTCTGTGGGAACAAAGGGGAGAAAGGGACCAAACCCTACATGAACATTTTAGGGGGTCCTTTAATAAGAGGAGAATTTTTGAGGTGAAATTCAGTAAGTCTGCAAAAAAGGATGGATAAACCCAAACTCTTCATGCCCAAATGCAGAGCCAGTTTGGTCTACATAAAAACTAAGTGCACAACTCTCTAGCTATCAAAAGACAAGGTAATATTATTATGTTATTTAATACTTTTTACAGGGAATGAAGGTTGCATAAGCCTCTGTGCTTATTAGACATCAGATTTAATTTCCTGTATTACTGAGAAATGGGTGACTTGGAGCTCAGCCAGGTTTGGATAGATATAATAGGTTACACATTTATAAAAGGAAATCAGTACAGTAGGAGCTGCTGCTAGAGGTGTCAATTCAAAGTTATACTCTCCCCACCAAAAACCCCATCCCACACAGGAGAGGAGACTGAATCAGAGATGTAAAAGCATTAAGTCAGGGGAAAGTGGTGCAGGGACAGCAACCAATGACTAAGTACATTTCACCTTCATACATTATTTTTGTCTGAAGTCTTAATTTTCTGGTTTCAAATTGGGCTCATCCCTAGAAAAATTTGATGTCCTCTAACAATTATCACTGGTGTTATTTATACATTTATGCCTTGGTCTGTCAGACCCAATGTGACTCCATACATTGATAATAAAGAAACAGGTTATTTACTTATTGTTTCACTTGCTGAAATGCAAACCCAAATTTAATAAAATGCTTTATTTATTTCCTAATTACTTGTGCAATGTTGCTCAATTTCTTGTTTTCCAGTGTGCTTTCCTTTTTCCTTAGAGGCAATATAAAAACCAAAGAATTTTCAAAAGAAGTAAGATATGGGAATTCTCAACACTGCAAGTTAGCTCCTTGGCATTTTCATAAAGAAAAACCACAGGTGAATCTTCCAACCACTATTCAGCTGATTTAAAAAGAAAAATTATCTTTACCTTTCAACATAAACCTTGTTTCAACATAAACCTTTCAAAACTATGAAAACCCTTTCTGAATTTCATCTTCCTTCTTACTGTGAAGGTACTATAAGAATAGTTACAAACTAAGTGCCATAGAATATGCAATTTTATTATATATTTTGATTTCACCTTGCTCAAAATATGATATTCTCAACTCCTTGAGACATAGTATGGGCTTATTACTGAAGTAATATGTCAAAATAGATTTTAATTTCTTAATATCAGTACTAGTGAGGAAAGAAAGTGTGGAACAAATCAGCAAGCAAATTCTGCACCATAAAGCATCAAGTGTTAACTTCTAGAGTAAAATACATGTTAAGATTTTACAGAGCAAGATTAAACTAAAATAAGTGTGTTCTGATAGAGAGAGGTTGTTACCATCTGCAGTCCAGCTGAAGTGAGAGAACATTATGGGTATTCAGTGTCATTAAGACCCAAGTAATTTCTATTTTGTATTTTCAAGTGAAATATCACTCTGATGAGACATTCAGAATACTTAGCAGCTCCCATTATGCCTTTTCTGGGCCTCAGCCATCTGGATGAATTTCTAGGGTCACAGCCTTTGCTCTCCTTAGGATTCCTCCACAGTAGAGCTGCAGCTAAAATGCTGACAGGACACAAGCAAACTGCCTCAAATATTCCCAGTCTGGAAGCATCTCTGGAGATCACTCAGTCCAAGCCCAGCTCAAAGCTGGATCACCCAGGGCAGGGTGCTCAGGACCTTGCTTAGCTGAGTTTGGAGTTTCTTCAATGACATCAACACCTCCCTGGGCAGCCACAGGACAGATGCTCCTCTTACCCATCCTCACTGCCCTTTCCTGCCCTCCCTCCAGCATGTCCATGTCCTGCTGCTGTGGGGAGCTCAGAACTGGGCACAGCACTCCCACTGAAGTCTCACCAGTGCTGGGCAAAGGGGAATGATCACCTTTGACTTCCTAGCAATGCTCCTCCTAATGCAGCCAGCATGCTGCTGGGCCTCTCTGCCAATACAGATGTTTACAGGTTTAACAGAATTTTAAGGACATTATGAGTTATGTATTTCCAGGGTCTGCTCTGTATCAGGGAAATACAAACGATATTATTTTGCTAATACATGTTTTATGTCAGTATCAGGGATTGTATTTATGTTCTCATTACATGATTTCCTAAATAAGTGGCCCATTGAAACCAGTTGTTCGGGATGATTACACAGTGCTTTGTAGAAACATCTGTGCACAGATTTCTAAAGGTAACACTGCAAATCTCTAAGTGCAGACCAGGGTATGTTCATGGGAATGAAGGCATCTTGGAAAGTGCAATTCTAGAATATAGGAATTCTCAATTTCATTGTGTTGTTAGTGTTAAGATCTGAAGATAGTAGATTAATTACTATTACGTTTAACACACAGATAACCTTTTGTAGCAGTAACATCCAGCTTACAAACTTCCACAGTTTCCAAAAGCACTCCACACTGTTTCAGAAGCCAAAAATCCAGTTCTCCCTAATGTATTTCTGAGAACCTTCCACTTCCTCTGCAGCTGCCACAGAGTAACTGTGGACAATACACTTATGTATTGACAACACACAAATTTTTTGTGGAAAAAGGTACATAGGCTTTGCAGTGGGTCCTCAGGCAGCCTGAAGCAATGAGACGGTCTATCAGATTTGTTTGTCTTGGCAAGGAAGACAACAACCTTGTTCTTGAAAAATCTACATTTAGTTCCCCATCTATAAACAATTTTCATCAGTTCTTCCATCTGCAGTATAAGTCTTTGTTTGGCAAACAATTTGCAATGTTTCTTGTTATACATGTCAAATTGTTTCTGCTCTGCATGAGCTATAAAGACTTAAAGGACCAAAGTTCCACGTGGTGATTGGAGTTTGTTCCCTCTGAATCCAGGGGTACCTTCACTGCCCTGGTTGCTCCATGAATTCTTTGCATTTCTTACAGTCTGTGACTGCAGAAAACAGGACTAAAACTCCTTGCCATCAGTGACATAGCAATACATGAGCCAACACACAGTCTAGCTAATGTCCTTTTACCTTCTGGAATAGTTTAAAGCAGGATGCAAAACATTCTTCCAAAAATACACTAAGTCCTTTCCATCCACTTTCCTGTAAAGCTATGCCAAAAGCCTTGGGAAAGCCCTTTCACTCCAGCATACATGCTCAAAAGAAATCTGTGAGACTGGCAAAAACCCACAATATAATTAGGACAATGCTGGGACTCAGATTAACATTATGGAAAGTAAACACCTTTCATACTGCTCCCAGCTCTCACATATCCATCCTTAAGGGAGATTAAAATTCAGATGCTCATGAGCAGAGTAGCTCTTCCCAAAACAACACTAGATTGGCCCAGGTGGTCACAACCTGCACAATTTTTCATGGACTGACTTTCAAAGTGCCTCATGGCTTCCTCAGCCTCAGAGATGTTGAATATCTTTCTCAGCTTTTTCCAATGCAGACCAGATGTTCTATTGTGATAATTCTCTCACGGGTCTTTTCCATTTTGACTCTCCATCAGCTGGAGATCCAAAGAGACATTACTTGAAAAACAGGAACCATAAAAGAGCCAGGAACTTATAAATTAAAACATAAACATTAATTTGTTTTCCAAAATACAGATGTCTTTTGTCAGTTCAAGCCTTGATCTCTCCACCAGTTAAAGGCAGCAGTTGTTCTGTGGAGGCATGCACTGGAAATTAGCCAACGGGCATTAACTTTTGGTTCTGATTGAACTGAGGAAAATTTGAAACAGAAACACAGAATTCAAAGTTGTGATAGCAATTATTGTGTGATAACATTTTAAAATGTTCACGACAATAGAAGAAGTGTCTTGCCATAACGAACTGTAAATCACTGAACCTTTTTGGACCAGGCTCAGGAGAGATTTGGGCTGTCCTTGGTGATGGCAGGGGCCTGTCCTTCTCCTCACCTGGCTGATATGGCACAGGGACCAGGATCCATCCCTGGGGAAGTGGATGCTGTGGTGGTGACTGCTGCAATGGGGTTACAGCAATGTGGCACAGCTCTGGACAAAGGGACTGGGCTGGAAAAGGAAGGGACACAAGACGGAGACAGCTTTAAAAGAACACTTTTATACACTATAAACACAAGTGCTCAAGGTTCAACTGCATAGATTTAGTTTTGTACTGACATAACACATCAAGTCTTGCTTTCAAATAGCCACTGAAAATCTTTTTTTAATGCTAAATCACTTGATATATCAGTATTATTACATCTTTTAACATTTTTATCTCAATAAAACTTTGAAAATATTTAAAATAGCAGAAAGGCTACAGGCAACCAAAAAAAATCTATAAAAATGTGCATAATAAAGAGATAAGGATGAAAAGTTACTTTCTTTTTTTAACATGACCTACATGTGAACTAATTTTTTGTCTTTAAAAAGTAGCAATTCACAAGTCACACCTCTTCATTCCCTTTGAAATCAATTTTATACACCTACACAATTCTGACAGTGGATTACTGCAGGTTTACATTTAAACTTTGAGTTTCCAGTTCTGCTATATTTTCTCACAAAAAACTCTTAGTATGAGAGATAAATACTACTCTGCAACTTTCAGCAATGCACCCTCTGTAACTGAACATTTCAGTGTAACTAAGCAGGGAAGGTACAACAAATTGCTCCTCTTGATGTGATCAGTTCCCTTCTCATATGGGCACAAACCATCACCTGTAATTTATATCACAATCCAATCCAAGAAATGTCACTGAATGATGCCCCTTTCTTCTACTCCTTCAGAGACTTTGCATTTATCAATAATTACTTCTAGAGCCTTCTGCTCAGAATAAGGCAATGGCCTGTCCTTTATACCAGGACCTGTCCTTCCTCTGTACTACAGTGAACTCACCTGGTGGAGCAGGGATTGAGCAGCCTTTATTTCCTCCCTTGACACCACTGGAATAAATCCTTGCTTTCCAATACCCTTTTATGACAAGCTTTACATCTTCATTTTATTTTCCTAGGCTACAGTTCCTCTACACCATACTATTATCTGTCTGTACTCCTCTTGCTGAACTGTTGATGCTTTATTATTAAGTGCAGGGAATTCTAAGTAGCTGCTCCCACTTCATCTGCTCTTCCCTTGAGGGGTGAAGCAGCATCTGCTGTTCCCTGCCTCCTGAGGAAGAAACAACTTCCACAGAAAGCAAAGATCCTTTCATGGTTTCACTTCACACTAAGAAAGATTTTGATTGCACATGCTGGTTCCAGCTGAATTTGCTCTCAGGTAAAAACTGTAGTCCTGTATAAAGCTAAAGTTTTAATACTCTCTTCTTTAATGAGAAGACTGAGGTAAAAATTTGGAATATATATTTTACTCGAAGGTATTGCACTGGTTCAGACAATTCATCAAAGATGCCCTTCAAAAATGCAGAATTCTATTCCAAAAAACATATGAAAAGTAAAAGGAGTCAGATATTTCTGCGAAATTTTAGTAATATAGTGATAATGTGCATTTATAGTTGTGTCTGTTAGCTTATTAAGAAAGGTGACTTTTTCAGATCTATATATATTACAAATGAGCTATTTATGAAATTCCCAAACTACAGAATGATGCAAATCTATTTCAATTCAAGATGAAAGAAACAATTATTTTAAACTGCAAAGTGACAGATGTACACTTACTTTTAAAGGTAATTTTAAATAGCAAAATGTATTGCAGCTGGTGTGTCTTAAAAGTGAAGATTTCATCCAGACTAGTATTGGTAAAGACTAAGAAATTATTTCCTGGCTTTGCAATGTCCAGATCCTGAACTTGTGCTTCTGTTAATCCCCTTGCTCAGTCAGACATCCACGTGTAGGAATAGCAACCCCTGTCCTCCCCCCACCAAAGGGGCTGCAGTGGCTCTCTCTCCACATGCCACAATCTTCTTTACTCTTGGCATCCCTTTCAAATAAACCACTCCAACAAAACTTTCCCTGGATTCACCACCTTTCGAAAAAAGAAGTGGCTACAGTTTAAGTTGGAGGCACTTCTGCCAACCTTTCCCTAGATGTCGCCACATTTTCTGGCTCCTTCATTACAGCCTTAATTACTACATGGAAAACTCTCATGAAGTTTCCTACTTTCTTCATACGGAAGGAACAAAAAACTATCATAGAGCAACCCAATTTCTTCAGAGCAACAAAAAGCCATTCTAATTATATCTATATATTACTCCATTTAATAGAATATATCTAATATATCCTACCAATGGCCTATTGAAACTTGAAAATAGCTTTTATCACAGGCTTGTTTTCACTCTTTTTACCTTCTTAACACTCTTCTTACTGTGTTAACTCATTGAGGTGCTGAAACAATCTCCTTCAGGATATTTCCAAAGTTTCCAGATTCAGTTTTCATGTATACTTCGCTATTCTTTCTCTCTTAGCAACTTTTTCAAAGGATGTCCTTCTGCCCTTATATGATTTTGCCACTCAAAGATTCATTTGTACTATCCAAGTGCTACAGGGCCTTATTTTGGGAATTCAAGGCAGGATTCAGGCTTGTGTTCTAGCTAACTTGGACTTAAAACAGGGTTCTGAGGGCACCATCCTTGTTTCCACCCCAGTGTTAATACCTCTCTGCAATTCACAGTTTCTTCCTGTGGAAATAGTCTTTGAAAGGCACATGCTGATTTCTACACATGAATGAAGTTTCCATATTGTGCAGAAATATGAAGACTCTCCAGTTTGTTGAAAAAACTACCAAAATATCTTCAGATTTTCCAAGCATTTCAAATTTCAGTTGTGCTGAAGTAGTCATTGATTGCTTGTCCACAAGATGGGGCTTCTACAACAGAGATCTTCACATCCAAATTTAAGATTCTGATGTAAGACCTATGAATGGCACCACAGTTGACAAGAACATACTTTGAAATTTTGGCACAGGAATTGTCCTCACTGCATTCCTCATTTCTCATGTAAAAACAACAACTCCTCAGGAAATCAAAACAGCAGCAAGTGATTTTATCTTGTCCTTAACCCTTGCACTGTGCTGGTGTACAGCTGGTAAGCCAGAGGCAAAATGCACCATTGCAATCACCCCGTGTCTTGCAGATTCTTGCAGTCCCCTAAGTCTAAATGAGTATTTGTGGAACAGCACAGAGACCAAAACACAACATGAAGTGCCTGTGGTTTTTGAGACATTTTCTAAGTCAATATGCAGCCTTCAGAGTTTCTGAGGCAGCATGCAAGTCCACTGCTAAGATAATACCTCCAAATAAAAAGTAGCTCCACACAGTGTGCAATTTTTGTAAACTTAACTGAAAGAGGGAACAGTTTGCTGTTACAAAAAGTAACTGTAGGCATGCACTTCACAGTAAATGAAAAGAAAAATAATTTATTCTTAGACACAAAAGTTACATTAAAAAAAGAACAGATTTAAAGTATCTTTAGCTGTCTTGTTTCACTGTGGTGTTTGTTTAAACAGTATGTTCTGCTAAAAAAACCTGGCCTCTTTCCTCTTTTGTCATGTAAGTAAACAAGCAGGATTTTAATGTCTTATAGGAATCTCCACACAACCAAAATCAGAACAGACTAAAGAATTGTACAATTACCTTATTGTATTCCTTTTCATGCTGTTAGAGGCTTAATTTATGGTAACTTCTCTTTTCTGCATGATATAGTTGTTTTCTAGATTTTTTTATCAGAAAACACAATAGTGTTTGAGCATGCAAAAGCAAATACTGGTACAAATTTCCAGCCTGTCCCTCCAAGAGGAGGCTGTACAAACACAGACTAATCAAAAAGTAAAACTAAATGATGAAACATTTCTGGCCAGAGGATAAAGTGAATTTCCCAAGGGCAGTCATTCACAACCACCTCATACTTTTAGTACAAAATCTTCAATGGTTCCTTCTCACATTCCTTCTGTTCAGTCTCCAGTAACTTGTCTGCTGCAAATCAGCCAGCTAAGCTGTCACAGACCAGAGTTTCAACAGGAAGTGCAAAATAGTACCCTTCAGAATAATCATCTGCAGAAGCATAAAATAAGAAAATCTGAGTAGGCAGGAATTACATGGAGAAGGATAGGGAGTGACAGGAGCTACAAACTGCAGGAAATTATGTGCTAGGAAAAAGGAAGACACTAAATTGGATCAATGGCATTTTTGCACACACTAAATAATTTTCTCTTTATTAAATACTGATATTTCAGCTGGATCACTCTGTGCACCTTGGGGTGCCATGTTTACTGGAAAAGTGGACCAAAGAAGGAGGCTGGAGGACAGTGAAACATCTCAGAGATTTACAAATCATGATCCCTAAGGAAAAACTGAAACAAAGCATTGTAAGTTTTCAGATATCTAAAATTGCTTTAACAATACAAACACAACACATAATAAAGAGTTTGACTTACAGCAATCATAGGAAATTTTTTGAAGCAGCATGGGACTAGAACACAGTACCTGCAGCCATCATTCAGTATCCAGAAAGAGTTTAATCAGTTTTCTGTCAAGGAATGACAAAGACAGAGGTGATCTTGGACTTGGGCAGAGCTGTCTGACAGGTCACACTCCCTAGGTTCTCATGAATCTATTCAAGTGTCAATTTATCACTCTGTTATTGCAGAACACCTACAGTTACCTACAGGAAGAGAACAGAGATTTTAGGCTACAGGAAGAATAGTGAAATTCAGAAAAACAGGAAGACTATAGAGAAGGTGAACAAAAGGTGCTTTAAATTTTGCAGCAGAATGCATATTTAAGTAGAACAAACAATTCCTCAACTCTGTTTCAAAGAATTACAAGCATTTTGGATACTACTTTACTGTTGCAGAGAACTGGAAGAACAAAAAATCTAACAAACTGGCTACTGGTGAAATGTGGATGGAGTTCACTCCTTGCAAAATTCAGGAAACACTTGAACACAGCAAAAAGCGAAGCTTCAATTAAAACTTCAAATTAAAATTTAGAACAGAGATTTCTGTGTATTGATTAACCAGCACTTGCTGAAAGCCAGCCCAATACTTGTGTCCCAAAGCCTGTCAGGATGACATGTGAGCATGTTACACTCTGCTCATACACACCACCTTTCCTGCAGGAACTGTGATTTCTTAGTATTCTGCTATTGGGAAAGTCCCCACCCATTCTACTTACCCCGTTTTGCACCTACTGATAGCTTTTCTTCCCGGCATTTTCTGAGGATATAAAATAACACAATAGCAAAGCATCTGCTGTAAATCACCTGAGAGAAACAAAACACCATAAACCAGCCAGGAACCTTTTGGGGTTATCTCCACATAATCTACTGCAACTAAAACCATTCCTGAGACATGTGACCTAATCCGCCTTTCAAAGCCTTCAGCAAATGAGATTCCCAGATAATCATTTTCAGCGCCAAACTACATCTGCAGTTTGGAATAATTTCCTAAGGTCCACTTTAAATCTCCAAGTCTATCACCTCTTGCCCTAGACCCACTGAACACAAAGAAAAACTTATTCCTTCTCTCTGCAGAGACACATTTTACATTTTGAAAGATCATTATCATTTTTCCCAACATCTTCCTTTTCTTCAGACTAAACAACCCCAATTCTTTCAATCTTTCCCCTTAGATCATATTTTACAGGTCTCTGATCATCCTTGAAGTTGAGACTGTGGCAACATGTGGTACAAGGAGAAAAAGGAAAATATATTCCTACACAAAATTCACCAGGAAGCTGGGTGACAGAGGGTTTGTTTGAAGAGGTTACTTTTGTATGATGACTGTCTGCTTTGTTGCTTGGGCGTTTTAGTGCCAAAATTCATGTTCTTTCTGCTCTTTGTGGCTCACAGTGCAGGTGTCCCAGTGCACAGAATAGGCAGGAATAACACTCCTCACTGAAAAAAAACCATTTTGGACCTGGGGAAAACTGTTATTACGGAAGGCAAGTTATTCTTGCCAGTAATGGAATACTTCTCCTTACCAAGATGGTATCTTTGGGATAAATTGATGTAAGTGGCATATTTGTGATACCAGGATTATTTAGGCTGAAGTTTAAGTAATTTTTAGAAACATGAGTAAAATCCTGCATCACAAAGTACATTTCAGGGAAATATATTAGTTCCATAATTGCTTTCTAGTGCTGCATTCACTCTGTCTCAGAAAGCAATATGCAGCTGTAATATACACTGAAAAACGTCTATGTTTCAGCTAAAATCAACAAAACCAAAAATAATCCTGTGCATTTTAGAAAATGCCATGTTCTTTATAACCAGATAAATTAATTCCACCATTCCTGTAATCAGATTCACATACATAATAGAAGAATGTAATTTACTTCCATTCTCCAGAGGTATACAAAGTCTTTTTTTTCTGTTTTTTTTCCTTCCAGAAAAAGGTTTTAAAATTGCATTGTGTTCACCAACATTACCTGAGCAAACAGAGTTATCTCTGAACCTCTGGGTACCATGGCATGGAAAGATTGCACTCAGAAGTCAACTGGGCTTCTGTGTAGGAATTGGGAAAACAATTTTATCCAAAAGAAAGATAAGACATGAGAGATGATAAGTGTTGGGAAAATAAGCTTGATGTAAGAAAAGGAAGTGAAAAAACTTTTCCATGTTGAGGAAAAGGTCTTTCAAAAACTTTTGTTAAGCATGACATATTAAACATATCCAAAATGTCATCCAACAAAGCATGAGCATGGATCACGTAAAATGGTGTTATCAAAGGGTCTTTCATCCAAAAATTAGGCAATTTAGGACATCAATTTTGCAGAGGAACTCTTAACAAGAAAGGACTTTTTATGTCCTCAGTGGATTTTAGATTTTTAACTCAAAAGAAAACAGATTTTTTCCAGTAAAAAGTTCATCATCTCTGGCTACCTCATATGAGCCTTAAGAATACATCAATATGTCACCTGCCTCCCCTCATACCAAAAGCCTGTAAAATAAAACTTAAATTTTGTCTGCATAGTTTAACACTCCTTTTCTTGAATGTCTATTATTTTTTAAAAGATAGATTTCACTCAGAAGATGCTAGCTGCCAGAAGCTGGTGAGGACAGACCCGTGTACGACGTTGTATCGAGGTGTACCAGAACATGAAATCTGTACACTGGCAAACTTCAGAACATCCCCATTTCCATTCTGACAACAGATTACAGCCAACTAAATGTCTACAAGTAAGAAAAAGTTTCATTGACTTACATTGCCAGTTCTGTCTTGTTATTAGTCTGACACAAATTTTTGTATTTGCAAAATACCGTGTAGCTCTAAACCACTACATGAATCTTTCTTCCTCTATAGGAGTCTTTTAAGGCTCTAGAAAATCCATTCTGACTATTACTTGTTCCCCAAACTAAGCAGAGGAAGTAAAAACCAGAGAGAACTGAAGTAATCAGTTAAACTGCCCTATGGTTCTGTTAAAACATACCATAAATCTAAAGAAACCACAGTCATTAATCACAGCCTCTGAGGACCCATCCCTCTGCTTCCTTGTCCCCAGCCTGCAAAAAGTGTGGTAGCAAAAGGAGCAGATTCACAGTTACACCTCAGCATACACAGGGTATTAAAAGACATTTGTGAACACAAAAATTCTCCATTTTCCATCTCCTGGGCCTTTGTACAACTTTTGAGCCAGTGGTGCAAAGCCATTAATGACCTCTCTGACATAACAGGAGTGAATGGCCTGGAAAAGCAGTACCTTCAGCCACCCCTGCTGCAAAGAATCCAGGTGTGACTGCCAGTAGCTCTTCCCCCTTCAGAGCTCTCACAGGTGCACTCTGTCTTGTTGCAAGGCCAAACATGAACCTCTGCTTCCTCTTTGGTCTCAGTGAGTTCATCATGAAAAGCAGATCTCTTCTGGCACTTGACAAGTCTGCATTTTTCAAAACATGCCCAGATTTGGAGCATTCTCTACCTCTTAAGGGGAAAGTTTTAACTGGGCTTAGTACCTATTCCTTCTGGACATCTGCCTCAAGGTAAATAAATGTAACATCTATACCATGAGACGCAGGGGAAATCCTACCCATGCCCAGACTGCATATCAGAATGAGACCAGTTTGCACTCTGGTTTCCAAAGAAAGGCTGTTTTGGCATGCAAGCCACCAGGGAGGCACCCCAGGTTTCCATAGGACCTCCTCACTGTAGAGGATCACAAGCTGATCACAGCCTCACACCAAGGCACAGTGTGACCTCTGGTTTTCACTGAACTACATCAACGACAGGCCTGAACCTCACAGAGAAAACAAAACACGAGCTCCCAGCTGAATAAATAAGTCTTCCTAGTTGCCCATAACCTCATTCCCAATGGTGCCACTGCACCACTGAAAACACCAGTGACAATGCTGAGTTTCATCACCAGGTTCTCACAGCAGGCAGCTCTGACATTGCCTTAACCTTGAAACCATGACTGGGTGAGGCAGTGGCTCACTGGATCTCCTCCAACAATTGCTTGCCTAATTCTGCTAAACCAAGGCAACAGACTCATAGGATAAACACCCAAATGAGCAAGCCATGTACAGCAGTCATTATTTACAGTGCACCATTGCAAAGCCTCTCTATCTTGAGCAACTCTCACAGTCCTGCCCCATTTTTAGTTTCAGTTTCCTTGAAAAGTCTGAAACCGTGTTAGAACACCATAAATGGCAGCAATCACAGGCTTTACACCAGGCTTGTTTAACTTACCCATTGATAAGCAGCAAAACAAACCAACCTAAACAGTAATAAAATGAAATCTCCAAGAACGAACGCACAAAGATAATCAGCAAAATGTCTGATCCCAGACTGAGGTCCACCAGCAAAGGTTGTGGAGCCAAACACGTCACTGTGAACAACAGGTCTGGAGATAGTCTGGCCCAGAACGGGAGCTCTGGTGCAAAGCTGTATCAGCAGAGAGCTTGGCGATAAGCAGCAGCCACGCTGTACTGCTTTGCAGGCTGGACTTTGCAGCTGCTCTCATCTGCACCACACTTGCTTCACTGGGAAAAAAACCTTCACTTTAAAACCTGGATTTTAAAGTATTTTCCACGGTGTGAATCTGAAGGCCAAGCACAGATTTTGAGGAACCAAAGAACACCAGTAGGACCATGGTATATTCCCCTCTGTGTGGGTCAGTGCTGGCATACCAATACAGGGGCATTAACTTCAAGTTTGCATTATCAGTACTTACCTATACTTATATCCAAATATGAATATGTGTTTATGAAGGAAAAAAAGAAAGCAGCTAAATATATAGCTTATTAGAGCACCTGCTTATCGCATAAAACAACCTTTAGAAACGCAAAACCGAAGTGCCTGTTACTGATTTTGCTCTACTCTGGGGTTCACAGCCCTGTGCCCCTCGGGTCACGTCAGGGACCAGCACAGGGCACCCCTTCCCTGCCTGGGGACCCGCCCAGGGGACCCCTCGGAAGGTGGCTGGGCCCCGCACAGGCCCCTCGGCCGGTGTGGGCCGGGTGGTGCGGGGGGTCCCCGCTGCCTCCTGTCCCGTCCCGCCCCGCCGGGCCCGAGCGGCCGCGGGCTCCGCCATGCCCGGAACACAAACAAACACCGCGCTCGGGGGCGGGGCGAAGCGGCTCCCACCATTTTGGGGCCGGGGGAGCCCGGCAGGCGGCTGGGTCCCCCAGCCCGTCCTGTCCCGCCTCATCCCGCCGGGGGCGGGCAGGGCTGTCCCCGCGGCGGGGCCGGGGGGCGCGGAGCTCAGCGGGGCCCCGCGGCTGCTTCCCCGGGCCCGGCGGGGAGGGGTGAGAGGAGGAGCCAGGGCGGCCCGTGCGACAAAGCCCAGTGCGCAGGGAGCTGGTGACCGGGAAGCAGAACCGCGCCGGGCAGCCGCGGGGCGGGCGGACCCACCGGAGCCCGCTGCCCCACGGGGGGTGGGAGGCCCGTCCTGCCGCCCCCCTGGCTCGGGGGTCGGGGCGGCTGCGGAGCGGAGCGGGAGGCGGCCGGGCTGCTGCTGCTAAGCCGCTTAGGGCCGGGGCTGGCATGAGCCTCCCCGGCGGGGCGGCTGCGGGCTGCGCGCTGCGGCGGGGAGGCTGAGGGCGCGGATCCGCCGCCGGAGCGGGAGGAGGCGGAGGGGGGGGCCGCGCTCCCCCCGGGAAGATGGGGAACTGCCTCAAGTCCCCCACCTCGGATGACATCTCGCTGCTCCACGAGTCCCAGTCGGACAGAGCTAGCTACGGAGACGGGGCTGAGCCGGATCAGGAGCCGCCGCCGCCATATCAGGTAGGGGAGGGGGCGGCAGCGGGGCCCCGCCGGGGCTGGCGGGGGTCGCGGGGCCGCTCGCCCGGGGGCCGGCCCGCAGCGCCCCGGGGGCCGCCGCCTCCCCGCCGCCGCTCCGGCGCTGGGCGGCCCGAACCTCTCCCTTTCCGCCCGCACGTAGCGCGGGGGAAGCCGCTTTGTCTCGGCCGGTGCCGGCGCTCCGGGCGGGCGGCAGGCGCGGTGCCGCCGGCGGGGCGGAGGACAGGGGCCGCCCGGCCGGTGCCGCGTCCTTTGTTGCCGCCGGCGGTGACATCACCGTCTGGCGCGGGGACGCTCCGGGACGGGGACCGCGGGCCCTGCCCGGGCTTTGTCCGGGCCCGCTCGCACCGCTCCCGTATTTTTAGTAGCATCTGATCCCCACTAAGTAACTCCCTCAGCACAGGGGATCCTGTTTCCCTCCGTCCTGTGGGGCACCGGCGGGGAAGTGTTTCCCATTGTTCGGTGGGGTCTTTTTTTTTTTTTTTTTCTGTCTCTGAGAGAATCTGTGAATTTGCATCTTGATGACGAATCAGGGGGAAAGAAGGAAAAGGCCGGGTATTTGCTTTGATGGCTTTGCTGACAGTAGATGAGGCCGATGTGGAGGGGATGGCGTTGGTGTCAAAGCTTGGCCGCCTCTGGAAGGGATGGGCACGGACAGGGAGCCTGAACTTGGGCTTGCACTTGTCTGCTCCCGGAGATCTCCACCCCCACCTATAGAAGCGTGTATTGACCTAAACAAGCCCTCTACAGCACTGAGAAATGGAAAGGAAAACCATCCAGCGGTAAAGCTGGACCTTCTATTCAAGTTTTGAAAGAATTTTCCTATCTGGGATAATAGCATGCATTCCAGAGGAGTCTGTAGAAGCGGCAGTCGAGACACACATTCTGGGGGGTGACTTGAGAGCTGTGTGTTTTCTAGGATGGGAGTCATTCCCTAATTGCAGACCCCGATGTGTAATTAACAAGATTGCAGGAAGTGTTTAACCGGATAGGCGTGTAATCTATAAATGCTTTAGCAAGTTCAAGAATTCCACCCTGGTAGGAGCCCCGCAAGTGTTGAAGAGAAGCCTTACACGTAGCAGCCCTTGCTGGTGCCCTGAAGCTGCACTGATGGTTCTTGGCAGTGTGTGCCTGATTGTTTTGTTTGGGTGTGAAAGCTGAATGCCACAATAAATTCCATGATGTGAGGAATTGTTTTTTCTGATTTCTGAACTATGTCTGCTGATGTCCAGTGAATAGAAAGTGTTCGGTGATCAAGTTTTTTTAAAGGCTGTGTTGTTCAAAATTAAGCCTGAGTGGTCCATGAGGTTTAGAAGTATGTTGTATTTTTGTCAAATCAGTATAAAAAGTTTGACTGTGTGATTTAATGCATTTATATCTCTGATTCTAGCAAGACTTGTGGAGGTTTTTCTTTTCTTATTCTTCCCTTTGAAAACAACCTGTTCACTCTTGTAAGAGTCACCAAGCAGGTACATGCCTTGTGCAGGCCTTCTAGTGAGGATGTTGATGTAGATAACAACACTTCCTCTGCTGTCAGAGGTTTTCAAAATTTTTTTCATGATGAAGAACTTGTCTGTAAGTGTGGATGGTTGACTGAGAACACGACAGACAGTAAAATAAACGAA
Source organism: Catharus ustulatus (assembly GCF_009819885.2). Classification (NCBI taxonomy): domain Eukaryota; kingdom Metazoa; phylum Chordata; class Aves; order Passeriformes; family Turdidae; genus Catharus; species Catharus ustulatus. The sequence goes on along the minus strand of NC_046229.1, from coordinate 6,887,212 downwards.
CCCACAGGTGTCTATTATCGAGTAAGTGTATTCATAGCAAACCTTCCCTCAGCTGAAGAGAGCTGTGCAGCATCAGGTGATTGCCCACAGGCACTTGGCTGTGTCGAACATCCCTGTCTGTCCTGAAAGCTCCTTCACTGATCCTGGCAGTTCCTAAAGCTTCACCTTAGGGTAGCCTTTAGTGTCTCCTCGTCAAAATCAAAGCTACTCTCTCCACAGATTCTGAACCACAATGGTTTGTGACTCAAAAAAAAAAAAAATAGGCCTCAGCTACAATATTATGCAGCATTTTGTGCACTTTGAGGTTGAAGGCATTTATAATTTTAAATTGGTTAATGTTTACAAGATACACAAAACTCTAAGTGTGAACAATTGCTGATGCTCCAGTATTGCTTTAGTGCTGGAAATAAGTCACTCATTTTAACTTTCAAGTGGCAGCTCAGAGTCAGTGTTACAAATGGGAAAGTTGTGCCCTTGTTCCTCGTAATTACTTCTTTCAGTGTCTTAACCAGAGTTAGTGTATGATCTGTAGACATTAGGAATGAAAGCAAGGAAGAGGATAAAACAAGTTTGAAAACTCACTTGTGGCAACTAGCCTCGAGAAACTGGAAGGTGAACAGTTCTAAAGCCAACTGCTGAGATTTCAGCTGTGAGTGGACATATTTTAGAAGAGTGGACATATTTTAGAAGAGAGTAAAATCTGATGTGTCTGTTGCTTTTGGGTTTGCAGTGACAATGTGTCAACTTCCTGAGTAGCTCTTGCAAGATATGCAAACTAAGGGAAGGAGGTTTGTTGGGGGGAGATGCACAGTTGTAGAAGATGACTTCTGTATTATTTTGACGTTTAAAGTACTTTTGCACGTTCTGACAGGATTGTGCCTTGGGCATTCATGTGGGACTCCTGTTATGGCATAATTTTTATTTACCTCTTGATTTCCAACTGCAAAATGTACCCCCAGTGAAAATTGCAGTATAGCATGTCAAATTCCTTTGGTCAGTGAGTGCTATTAAACTGGCTATGTGAAATTCCTACTTCCAAAAGTGAGGTTGAGAACTGGATTGACACTATGGACACACAGAATAATGGGGAATAACTTCCACTGAGAGGCTCTGCAGATACCTGTCTGTTGGTTCCTGTGGCAGTGCCTGTTACCAGCTGCTGCACAAAGGCCTCAGAGAGGAAACATCTTTTTAAACAGGTATCTGAATTAATGAGAAAGTGGCCCATTAAAGTATCAGATATTTTCCAGTGCATTGAGCTTAACCACTAACATGAGAAATAATGAAAACACACCAAAAAAAATGAGTGTGTTTTCATGGCGGGGAGGAAGGAAGTGATTTCAAGAGTGGACCAACGTTTTCATAGACAGATGCTAATTTTGAGTGCCTCCATTTTAGAACCCAGAAATTACAACTGCTTTTCTAAGTGTTAAGAACATGCAGCTCCATTTTTAACCAGGGAATCTGTGATTAGGAAGGAGTTAGCTTTGGTTTTGTTTTTTTTTCTCAAGTCCTCAAAATTGAGTATGCTTTCAAGTTTGTTTTCCTTTTTGGTGTATGACTTCTCCACCATCTGTTGGCAATATGCCTTCTGCTGTTTTTCTGTACAAGTTCACTGGGTTTTTTTTCAGTTTTTCTTACTTCTAGTAGTTCTTCTCAAAGATTTTATTTTGCAGAACAGATGTGTGCCTTTTCTTAATCCTTGTCTCATATTTCTGTTCTTAAATAGTTCCTTATTAGCTGTAGGAAATAATTTGCCATTTTACTCAATTTTGGAATTTTTACCCAGTAAAGTACAAAATGCTTTACACATTTTTCTCCCTAAGTTTCTAAAAAGCATTACTGTGGACAACACACACTGCAGTCTTCTAAAAAGGATGTATGACTCTTGCTAAATTACTTAGCTGAGAGCATGAGAAATAAGCACAAGATCTTGGTGTTGATAGTGGCCTCATAAAAGCTAGTTGGATATGTTGATGTGGCAGATAGACTAAAAAGATATTTTACTGTGTTACCAGAAGAGCTCCAGAGCACCCTCTGGTACTTGGTACCACCTTATGTTGTCTTACAGGCCCAGATAAAATGTTTTAGTGAATCTAGTGGATTTTTTTTTTTTTTTTTTTTTTTTTTTTTTTATTTGGAGGGATTAATTTAAAACCTTTTGGCCTGGATACTCATTTGATTTGGCTGTAGGAACTAAATGAGACAAGAGATCACAAACATGAGCTTAAGCCAATGCTGTGCTCCCATAATCCTCCAAAAGCTGTTGGGGACAGCAGGTTTTGAAAGTGTAATTTAGGATGTCTTATGGCTTCTCTTAAAACTGAGCTTGCTGCAATAGCCTCCTTGAGCCTCCTCTGAACAGAGTGCCACCTGCACACAGTGTGCACATCCTCATCCCTCTGGCTTGTCCTGCTTCATTCCAGCTGTTCCCACTTCAGGGAGGTGGCACATCAGCCTGTCTTGGCAGTGCCATAGGCCAGTGAGCAGCGCAGCACAGTAGGTGCAGCCCTGGAGATGCTGGAGAAGTGCAGTGTGGACAGTCAGAGAATCTTCTTCAAAGAGTCCACTGCTTTTCTGTGTAGACTTTGCCCTGTGGATGGGAGTGTTGGATGTTTTTTGCTCAAGAGAGGAACCAAGCCTTTGTTTCACTCTCCTCGTTACTTAAGTAATGTGTGACATCGGTGTTCTGATGCTGTCTTTTCAAAGGCATGGTAATTAATATAATTAAAAATTTCTAGCCAAATGAATTCTGATCTAGGAGTTGCACCCATTTATAGAAAGAGCTGAACAAAAACTCCCTTGGGCCCCAAAGGAAACGATTTCTCATCTGTGACTGCATGTATTGTACAAGAAGGAAGACTCTGGTAGTGTAACATGGAATAGTTGTGCAAATCTGGAACTCTTGATCTATGTTGGAACAGTATAAAAGGGGGAAAGATGCAATGGGAAAACATTACATACAAAAAGCTATCCATGAAAAAAAGCAAACCAACCAGTAGGGTTACTTTCCTATAAGAGAAAGCAGTATGTTTAAAAGTTGCCTGTGCAACTGTCTTGCCCTTTTTTCTGTTTGTCCTCCACATCTTGACGATGATGTGCATGAATTACAGTTGCATTTGTGGATGTGAACTGAAATATCACTCTAGTCCACAATTCCTTAGTCTGCTGGGAACTTCAAAGGGCTTCAAACCCTTTGTTTTTGTTGCTGTGTTGCTGGCTGGGGCCCTCTGGCAGCAGTGCCTGAGGTGAGGATCAGCTGCAGTGAGGAGGGAAGGTGATGGAGGAACTGAAGTTGAGAGTGCTGCATGGATAAGGAAATGGTAGAGTAGACAGTGATGTTTGGTGCTTCTCCTCAAGGATGAGATTGCTTGAGTGACCTTATGTAATTCCTTCTCAAAAATGAAGAAGTGTTTTAGTAGTTTTCTGGAGTAACACTTTATCAGTGAAAGACCAAGCATTAAGTGATAAAATTGCTCCTGATAAATAGTTATGATACAATTAGGCCTGCATTCAGAAAAGCTGTAAGTGTTCCATGTTTTAAACTGCAGTTCTGGTAAATTATTTGTATGTGCAATTCAATAAACCTTTTTTTTAATATCAATATAAGGCTACACAGTTCACTTTCCATGCAGTAATGAAATATATGTACTATGAATGTCATTATAGTACATTCAAGATTATTTGGTTAGTGAACAATATGCCATGACACTTCTTATTCTTCAACAGCTGAAATGTTTAGCAAGTTATCTAGAGAATTGTATTGCTGGTAATCAGTTCTAAGTGAAAAATTTCTTGAGGGTGCTGAGTCTAAACTTCCTTTGTAGACAACCAGTTAGAAAAAACCTGCACCTGTATTTCCTGTCTCGGTGCATACTGGTTTCAGCACAGCCTGCCATGCTGGCTGATGGGGGCTGTCTTTCATTTTGCTGGTGAAAACTGGTGGGGTGGAGGGAGAAGAGAGAAAGGAATATAGACCTGAAAGTAAAGGACACCAGATGGTATCATGGAGTTTGGTAACTTCAATCATGAAAATACCCATTAATAGACAGTTTAAATTAATATTTTAATTAATATTGGTTGAATATTGTAATGATTTATCTGCTTAAAATAGATTTTAAGCTACAGTCAGTTGAAAATGTGTTAGGCATGGCTGGAGGAAGTGGGGAGAGTATGCTGATATTTGACTTCTGTGTTACCACCTTTCTTATAAAATTAGAGTTGGTTTCTGGATTCTCTGTTGTTGAGTTGGCAGTTGGTAAGGATCTGTTCCTAACCACTCTGTCCAAAAGATTTTCCAAGGGGAATTCTGAAAAGAATATGTTTATAATCACATTTAACAGAGTATTGCTTTCTGCTTCACATGGATTTCTGCAAGAAGTGTCTTAAGTTGGATCAGGATGCTCTACAGAGTCTGTGTCTGTTCATTATTTCCACCAAGGAAGGAAGCTCAGCTTAATGAGCACTTCTGCAGACCCTGTTAATGGTTGTAGTCAAACTGGTTGCAGAATGTAAGGTGAAGAAACTAAAAATAACACCTCTTGCTTGTGGCAGACTTGTGTCTTCAGTTTCTGTGCTAGTCCTTGTTTCTGCCTCCCTGTAAGCACAAAGAGAAGCATATTTGTATTTTGTACAAGTAATAGTCTGTGGAATAGACTAAAGCAAATCAGCCATGAGTTTTCTATGAGCTAATGAAACAGTTCCTCAGAGACCAAAGTATTTCAGAATGAGCAGGTTTTTAGGGATGGCATGGTTGAGTAAGAATAAAACCTTTTCAGGGGAAAAAGCTGAAGAGTCACCATTCTCTTAACTCTGAAAGGCAAAGCAAGTTTTGATCTCAATTTAGACCACAATAAAAATTGTCCCTGACATTATGAAGGTCTCAGAAGCAAAGATGTGTCTTGCTCCCTGAAGGTAGGATGTTTTTTAGAAGATGCTTTTTGTAGAAGATGCTGTCTTGTTCTGCCTGCCTCTTGGGGACAGCCAAAGCAGCCACCTGTCCCAGCAGAGCTAGAGTTGTGTAACTTCTTGCTGGGTAAAACTGCACTTTAACCAAGAAAAAACTCCCAGCCCCAAGACGGAACAAAACAAAAATCCACCCAAAAACCCCACTCTAGCAGCCCTAGGATAAGCTATCGTCATCCTTATTTAATGTCTTCTGTTTGTAACTTTAGCAAACCACTTAACTGGTCTGTACTTTAGTTTCTTCACTGTAAAATGAGGAGTGAAGGACTAATAAAGTTTATCTTTAGTGGAGGCATGCTTAGTAATTTAATTCAAGTTTGTAAAGTGTTCAATGGTAATTTGATTTTAATAAAAGAATGTTCCTCTATTACAAAAGGAACCTCTGCAGCAATTTATGACAAACCTGATGCTGTAGAGAGGGAGCTTTATCAGGAGATCTGTTTAAGGCAGTAGATAAGTCTCCTAAAATCTGTTTTGGAATCTGATAGTTCAGCATTTATTTGGCAGCCTGCATTCCAGATGCTTGATTAGTAGGAATGGAGAGTCTGTGGAGACGGTAATAAGAAATCTTGCCTAATCAGGGTGATGAATCTTTGCTATGCTGGAAGATCATGCATTCTTTTGGACAAGCCAACCCAAACATGCAATACCACCCTCCCTAAAATCTGGGACCACCATGCATTTAGGAAGCTCTTCTGTTTCCCGTATGTACCTCGGGTTCAGTGCTGTGATCAGCTGTTGCTGGCTGTACATCTGGAGTCAGTTTCTGACCCACAGAAAATAAACCACTTTTATGTTTTGGAGCGATAATGATCTGTGGCATGGACTAAAGCAAATCAACTGTGACTTTCCTATGAACTAATGAAACAATTTCCAAGAGACCAAACAGTTACAGAGAGTGATTATTCTATTTACCAGCCCCTCCATAGGAATCTGCCAACCACTCTGTTTCTCATCAGTGAAGAAGAAAGTCAAAATGCCGGTGGCATAAAAGCTGCTGGGCCAGGATCCACACACGGTGACACGGACAAAGAGCAGATGCGTGCGGCAACTGGAGGAGGAGATAAAAGAACCATCCTTTAACCGCAGTTGCGTCAGCCAAATCACAACCAGCTGGGTTATTGCACTGGGCATTTTGCTGATCCACCACCCTGCTCACGCATGCTCTGTGCACGTTTGCATGCACGCTTACCCTCTGTCAAAGGCCAGGCTGGTTTTTGAGCCTTCTCGTCCTCCCTCTGTTTCCAGCCGCTGGTTTAGTTGAGGAACGATGTAGCGCTGAGGTGCCCAGGTGAGACTGAAACTGTTGGAAGGATGAGAGAAACTGGGACTCAGGAAATTAAGTTCCTCTCTCAGCCCCAGCATGCGGTGATGAATGTGCAGACTATTATCCTTGCAATACTGCAACCTGTTTCCCTTGGTTGTATTTTTGGACACTGGAGTGGCCTGTGTCCTCTCATCTGCTTTTTGCTCAGAGGGAGCAATTTCTATTTCTAGAGGCAGGGTTCGGGAGCAGGCCTTGCATGTAGTGCTGTGCACTCCAAGGCCAAAAGCTTGTGCAGGGACAACTTTATCCTCAGTCAAAGACAAGTCTCAGCTGGCTGGCAGGGCTGAGTTTCCCAGAGCTTGGAATTGTAGCTAGCCCATGTGCCAGTAGAGTTTGGACTGCTAAGAGAAGTCCTAGAAGCATCAAGGAAATGCCTGGTTTATGACTAATAAAATTTAATAAAGCTCCTTGACTATCCACTTGTAAGCAAAAAATGAGTCAGTCTGTGCTGGTTTGGACAAAAGCAAGGAATTGACCATCTTGCAACCATGATTAAAACCATTGCATCTACCACATGCCACCAGTTTCTAATTTGTGTCACGGCAAAACTGCTTTAGAAGAAAAAATCAGACTAGAATATATCCCACAAATCTATCATAACAAAACTACTGTCCAAGTATAAATAGCTCTGTGGGGACTGTAAGGTGTCCCTGTAGTCCTCACCACTTTCACTCTGTGTGGCTCTCCAGATGATTTGTGTACAAGCTCTAGCCAGAAGGAAATGAAGCAATATTTCTCTGTATTTATTCCCATAAGATGTATCTTGCTAGTGGGGATACAAATCTCTTTACGACTCAGTGTGCGAACATTGCAGAATTGGATGAGGTTGGGTGCTCTTGCCCTTTCTGTTTCAGAGCTGTGGGAGGCTTATCTAAGAGATCAAAGTGCATCATATTCCATTATTTCAGTATCTATGGGACAGTATAATGCATGAATACTCTGGGACGATGCCTGTGTCTGACTTTTATTCATCACTGTAATTAAAGCCAGATACAGAGCTTGTTCTGTGCACTGAACGTTAATCACAGTGTTTTATTAACACAGTTGTCGAAATTTTTAATTCAGGCTGTATAATTCTGCAGTATAGATTAAGACTAGTACTTATTTTGCCTGAATACATTAATTTTATTTAAAGTTCAGAAAGAAGAGATTGCTCTTAGGTTTTGAACAAATGAGTGCAAGCATTGCTTGACTGCTGACATACCAAACTGCTAAACTGGTTTGGTCTGTACTGTTGCTTAACAATAAGCAATGAACTACTGTATTCAGTGGAAAATACATAAAAGGCTCAGCAAACTAATGCTCTAAATTCAGATTTAGTTAAGACACTGAAATTAATATTTTAACATCTGTAGACTTTATTCTATGCTCTGTAGTACTACTTGCTTAATTGCCATTGCCAGTTTTTTATGTTTTGGAATTTCCCTTGGTTGTTTTCTTTTTAAATATTATTATTTGTGTTTCAGTTGCATCCATGTATCTTCAGTTTAGCTTATGAAATAGGACTAAGACACTGCTTTAGTGTCACAGAGTTCTTTAATGTTGCATCTATATATTTGGAGACCTTGAGGCAATTGTGGATTGTCCCATGGAGAATGATGTCCTTGAAAGTATATAACTCTTCTTGGAAGGGAAGAGAATCAGTTTTAAAATTCAAGCGAAAATACTTAACTTTAAATAAACTGTTAATTCTTTTCTTGGTTAGTGCTTTTTCACCTCTCACTTCCTGTCTCTCTGAGTGTCTGTGAACTGTTTTGATTGTGCTCACAAGAGCCGATGAAATCCCCTCTGTAGTCACTAAACTAAAATACAGGCCCACACCTCTACTTGACAATTTTTAAAGATCTGCTGATTAGAAGCTGGTGAGGAGCACTGCATAGGTAGTGCTGCACTAAGGTCTGTCCCAAGCTGAGAAAACTCTTCCTGCCCTGATCTCCCAGCTCTTCAGCTAATGGCACCTTCACGTTGCTGCCGTGACTGAGCTGGCCAGGTACCCTGCTGGCTGGGCTGAGTTAGATGGTGGCCCTTGGCCCAAACCTGAGTGAGATGTTGGTTATTCTCCCACTGCCCTCAATTGGAAGTGGGAATGTGGTACTTAATCCATCAGAGTGGATTCGCATGATAGCTCACCTGGAGCTGTGCTGGCTTGTGAATGATCATTCGAATCACAAATGAGGTGCAGGGAGGGATTTTACATTGTGTCTGAATATTGATAAACTTCCTGAAACTTCTGAGACCTGAAGTTGTATTTACTTAACTTGGTGGCTAAACTGCTGAAAGTAAGTTTACCAAAGAATGCTTATCCCTTCTGTAAATATAGTGTGTTTCTCTCTTTAAAGTGGATGAAGTCAGGTATTCAAAGTGATAGTGTTTAATGGTAGGTTTTGCTTTTAAAAGTCCTTTAGGAAACAAAAAAATACTGTCCATACAAAATTTCATGCTCCAAGTAATCTTTTATTTCCTCTAGAAACTGTATTCTTGTTCAATGAGTAACCTGGTTTTTCCTGGCTCCCAGAAGAAGCAAGATGACCTAGATCTCGAGCTTCCTGGGGAAAAGTTCACTTCACCCTATATATAGTGTCTCCTGAAGTAGCTGCCATTTACTCTGAACTGATGAACTGAAAGAGAAAAGAACTGAAGTTTTAGGCTGAAGTAGGAAAGGAGGGTGTTTTAGCCCTCCTTTTTTTGGGGAGGATCTATTTTGTGCAAATATTGCTAACCTTATTACAGCCAGGTGAAGGCCCGACTTCCCAGCTTCCAGCTGTAACACCAAATTTCATGTCTCAGTGTGCTGCAGCTGAAAAATGACCAACTGCCTCTGTTAAAGGAGTGAATTGGAGCCTGTCTTTGTGCCAGCAGGAGTTTCTGCACAGGACTCAGAACGTGATATCCTGGGGTCAGCATGTTCTCTGCTCCGGTCAGATCGCACAGATGGAGACTCCTCTGAGCAGCCCTCCTGGCACCGTGGTGTTTGTATTGGAAAGCAAAAACTGGGAAAATGGTAGTAACAACTACATAACAGATACTACCAAACAGGCTGTTGGTGTTGAGGGATCAGGCAAGTGTTTCCACCTCAGGGTGATGAGTCAAACACTGAAGTGCACTGTAGGCTGAGGGAAATCTGCCCATCCTTTTGTCAGCATAAGGCTTTTTTTGAGATACAGGAGAATTTATCTGAGTGCAGCAGCAACTTGAGCAGTTTGGACTTCTGCAGCCTTCCTGGGAAGAGCAGGGTACTTTCCAAGTCCCTGCAGAAAGTGCCACTGCCTAAGAACACCACAAATTCCTCTCCTGGGGCCTTCACCACACTGGGGCCGGTGCCGGTGGAGCCCATGGGTGCTCCTGTGGTGGGTTGTGTACACCTCTGCATATGGAGAAAGGAGCATCTGTGTTCATTTAACTTGATGGCAGGATCCTGCTCCAGCACTTAAAAATAACAACTTCAACAGGCCCAGCTTAGGAATGAGCACAGCCAAGGCCCAAGGAGAGGCTCAGAGGCTGTCTCTGTGTTCAGGCAAAAATGCGGTGTGCCTTGTGCTCAGTGTTGTGTGTGTAGATGTTTCTGGGACAAGGAGGTCTGATCTAACCATCCACTGCTGCCATAAAGGGGTTGTTTTGCTTTTCCTCCTCCTTTCCTCATGGAGCCCTGTTCATTCACTCCATGGATCTGGTGCTTGGGTCAGCTCATACCATTCAAGTGTCTGAAATGGGTTGTCTTATTCTTCCTCTGGTCAGATTAGTGAAATGAAGTGACTTCTGGTGGAGATTTGATTTATCAGCACTCTTTGCCACCTGTAGATTGTATTTTATGTAGTGACATCAGTGGAAAAATCTAGAGGTGTTGGGTGTTAGATGTGTGCTATTACTACCAAGTATTAGAGAAGTTTGGGCTTTTCTATGTAGAAATTAAGAGTATACTTGGACTTAAATGTGTAGCAGAGCATGCACAGATGGGTATCTGATACTGGTTTGGGCAGTGAGTGCATCTGGGAATGGTCTGTGCATGAAATACAGTCTAAGTTTGCCATTTTTAACTTCAGCAGGGTGGTGATTTCGGTTGAAGGGATTTTACTGCTTCAGGACAACTGTCTGATGTGGACAAAGCCTTAATTCTTTATTTTTTAACTGTGATCTTTCTGGTTTAAAAAAACCCCAAAACTAGGAGAAAAAAAAAGTGAAATAATCTGTTTGTCTATCACAACCACCTTTAAAGATTCTTGAGTGCTTTTCTTCACTATTTTTCTTGCTAAAGGAGCTTCATTAGTGTTACCTAACAGTTCATGAGTAGACTTGGTAAGTGCAGGAGTGTCTGAAGACTTGACAGCCTGTTCATATTGTGCAGCAGACTGTGATGTCCCTTGGGACACAACTGACCACAGTAACATCATTGATCTGTGCCCTGGGTGCTACTCTGCCTCTTTCCTCACACAAGCCTTGCAGTTATTACTCTGTGGATGGTTTCCAAAGTCTGAATGTTGCTTGGCAAGCTTTGTCACTGCTGTTAGGAGTTTGATTACCTTTGTGCATATGTATGTGAGGACTGCCAGTGTCTGTGGCTTTTAATAAAACAACCTCCCTGTTGTCCAAAATGTTTAGAATTAAGAAAAATTTTCAATGTGCAAGAGCAGGAGCTAGTCTGGCTACCTCAATTTGACTGTACTGTTTTATATGTTGTCTCTCCTTATTCTAGTTTGGCATCTCTCAGAGGAGGCCACTGGCTTCTTGAAACTTTACTTAAGGCAAATGAAGGGACAAAACCCTATTTCAGAAAATAAATTTTATAAGCAAATCTTACTGCTTCTTCATGCATTCCCTCATGCAGCATTACCAATTCTCCAATGCTGTGCTCTTACGTAGCTCAATCCCCCTTGCTCAGAACCCTTCTGAGCTTTGTGAATTCAGAACCAGGAACACTGAGTTTACAAGCAGTAAATACCATCCATACAGCTTTTTTGAATCTTATTAACTGTATTGGGTCAGGCTTAATTTTTGGCTTGGAGACCGACCAAAAAAACCCTCAAAGCCACAGGGGATGAGGCTGCTGGGGCAGAGAGGACACCCTTCCTTGTCAGTCATATTCCACATTGCCAGGGCTGTGGGGCACTGCAGAGCTGTAGAAATCATTTTCTGAATGAGACCACTAAGGTTCCTTGAATTATTTCACAGAATATGCTGGCCAGGTTTCAGTTCAAATACAGTTACTCATTTAGCTGGACAGAATATAACTATTTAAATTAGAGCAGTAGCTAGTGCTCTTTCTGCCTTAAAAAGACTTAAGTAATATAGCAAACTAAAGTAAGACAAATATTTTAAATCCTAATTGCAGAGTGGTTACCAGCAATAAAGTGCCTGTAGATTGACACAGACTGCAGTAATGCCATGTACATTTGTTCACCAATGACCTTACATTTTGCTTGCCATGGCCAAATCCTCACTGGTGGTGCAGCTACCTGGTGCTACTCAAACAACAGAAGTGGAACTTCCAGCTAGCATATGTTCAGCAGAAAAAACTTTATAAAGGTCTTTTGTTCAGCCCTGCCTTCATTCCTGGTTCTGCCTGTAGATTGTGCTGCAGGAGAAGGGGTTTGCCCAAGAACATTTGTGCTCCACTGTAGGTGTCTTCCACCAGTGGGCTATCAAGACCCTCCCTGAGATCAAAATTATTTTTCCCAAAAACTCATTTTCTCACATTTAAAGCTTTTGTTTTGTTAGTGTCTTAACTTCCAAGTGGGCATGATAGTGTTTGCTGACTTGGCTTCAACAAAATGAAGCTTGGATTTACTGAGCAATATCTTTTGTATTTTATTTAAATTAGCTTTGAGTTTAACATGACAAGCATTATTGCTAGTTTTACACTGCATCAGAGATTATATTAATTTGGATAATAACTGTTTTCAGTACAGTCTTGAAAATTGCAAGCTAACAAGTGTGTGAGTTGGACTGTTTTCTGGTGTCTGGACAAGAGGATATATTTTTGCATATACTCAGCAAAGTTATTTTCTGCAGACCATGGATGATTTTGAAAGACACTGGTCAAGCTTTGCCCTGTTACCCCTACAGGGACCCTCTTTTGATCAACCAAGAACTAAGGCTGAAGAAGCTTATTTCACAATTCTAAATTGTTTATGGCAAACTTGCACCTGTAATTCTTCTACCAGGTCTTTAGTTGTTTCTCTGATGTTTACACTCCTGATTTATTTAGAGATCCTATATCCCTTGCAGCCTTTGTTTTTCTGGGCTAACGCTTCTATTTTTATTTTGTTTATTAGCAGATATGATATTCAAACAACTTGGTTTTCCTGAAAAACAAAATGTCTTATCTATAGTCAGTGAAACCAAACAAAAGCAACAGTGAAAAAAAAGAAAATACTAAAATAGGGCATGTGTTGAGTGATGGAGGGAGCACTGACTGACTGCTCAGCATCTTGCAGTGAATTTGTCAAGGGGACTCATAGTAGAAGTTAGAGACAATACTTAACTCCAGATTTGCAGAATGTGCAGCTCCAAGGGGTAAGCACCTTTTCATGTGCTGCTGGATGTTATCCTCTCTCACTGGGGTAAACCATTCCACAACATGAGTGAAGACCTCACCAGGAGTGCAGCACTACATGGAATGATACAAAAAATTAGAACCAGGCCTGTAAGTTATTTCAAGGCTAATTTTAATACAAAGCTTCAGCACAGCAAAGAAATTTTCTTTGACCTGGTTTCTAGTCTGAAATTACTCTGCAGGGTCCTTGCTTATGGTGTTCAGCAGACTTCATTTGATGAACGTTGGATTCCTTTTTGCCAAAGTTCACAGAGAAGGCCATGCCCAATCATTTTCTGCCCCCAAGGAAGAACACAGAGCTTCCAGATCTCCCAGAAGGATCAGTTTATTTCTGTATCTACTGTGTGATTCAAAACAAGTGAAAGAGCAAAAATTGTTTGCTGCAGTAATTTCTACTTTTGTCTTTACTGCACTGGAGATTCATCCATAGGAAAGGATGGATTTATTCCCATTTAAAGACAGGAATTTGGTTCAGCAAATCTTTTGGTGTTTCCAGGGAAGCATATTCCCTGGGACTTCACTTAACTGCAGCTGACCATAAGGAGACAAAGTGAGTTTAGTCCTGTGGGCTTGTAGGAGTAGCACTAAATGCAATTTTCTTCCTTCCTAAGTTACTTTGCTGCACCCACTGCCTCTTGGAGAGGTCTCTATTCAGGGATCAAAGGGTGAGCTAGAATGTCTGAAAAGATAACTAAAATGTTTCATAGTCATTGAGTCATCATATTTCTGCTTATGAAGTTGTAGTCTGAGCAACAAGTTGCTTTTTCCCCTTGGAGCTTATCTAGGTATTACAGTTACCTCTGTAGTTACACCCTAATGACTCCCAAGGTAACAAGACTAGATGTCTAGACTAAATGTCATAAATTAAACGTAAAGAACTCATGGGTTTTCTTGATAGCTGTTTTGCTGGGGCTGTGTGTATTTTTTTTACCTCCAAAAAAGCTCAGTGTTACTCCATTCTGGCATTTTGTCGTGACTGCAGTTTGTCTGTGTGAGTATAAACTGACAAAACTTATTTTAGTGAGCGTGTAGGTTGCAGCAGGACATGGTGATTCCACCCTAAACATTAATGCAGGAGAATACAGTGAGTACAAGTGTTTCTTTATATTTTTATAAAGCCTGAGAGTGTTGGTAGCATAGTGTTAATGACATTGTGCTCTCATGGCTCAGGGACAACAAAAGTAGCATAACCCTCACCCAGAGTGGTGGAGTTAGACTTCAGTGCAGGACCTGAACTGTATCCTTGTGTGTGTGTGTGTGTAAATGTTGTTGGTAAATTAGAGCTTTTAAATTTGCACAGACAAATTTTGTATTTCCATGAGACTTTCTCAACTCCAGCTGTAAAACTGCCTCCTGTGTATCACTGTTTTTAGTGCTCAGGGTTTCTGGTGTTCCTCACACAACCTGAAAGATGGGTTGTGTTTGGATGAGCTGAGGCTGGAAATCTCCAGGCTTTGCAGCTGCCTTCATGCGGGTGTGTCCTGGTGAAATGGGGCTTTGTCTACCAACCAGTCAGTCCATATTCAGAAAAATGACCTCTCTGTTTTCATGTCCCTCCTCTCAAACAGTTTTCTGTTCTTCTGAGGTTTTGTGGCAGCCTGAGCCATAATTCAGGCAAGTACTTAAGTAGGTGCTCAAGTGCCATGTCCCTGGTACTGTTTGAAATCCTTAACTGAATGTACTCCTGGGCTGTAGTGGGGACATTGGTAGATTTTACTGATCCATTGATCCATGCAGACAGCAGGATGAATCCATTGTGGAAACTTCAAGTTTTCCTTCAGAAAGGCAGTTGCATGTAAACAAAGCCCTGTCTTCTGTGACAGTGGGTGTAAGCAGGGGAATGGTCTGACAAAATAGAGTTTTTTCTTCATCCCATTAGAGCTGAACAAGATGAAATGGAGCTGCAGAGGTTGGGTTGGGCATCTTCCCCCTCACCCTTGCAAAAGCTTGGAGCTGCTTCAGTTCCCCCTTCAAACCACCTACTCTGAAAGCACCTGTGCTGAAGCAGATGTGGGTATTTTTGGTGTGAAACCAGCACAGGCAAGATCCAAAGATGAGTGTAAAAAGCCCCACTACCCATAGATTGAAAAGGCTGATTAGCCAGGTGTTTGCTTGTACTGTTAGTGGTGGAGGTTGTACCTTATTTATGTGTGAAGCTGAACGTTTGCAATTAGTCCTGCTTGCACCAGCAACTGGCTTTTCATACGTAGCAGTGAAACAAATCTGTGTTGTCTGGTGACACATTAAAGAGATGACCAAGTGCCCATTGAACTGTCTCTGTGCATTTGAAACTCTAAAATAGTACGAAAAACGTGTTCTGGAAATATTTCACTTGTATAACCAACTCCTGAGAGAGCTATTTATGATTTCTCTACCTGTTCTTGGCACAGGCTTTTTTTCTGTTAGAAGAGGTTTGACAGTTGCATGAGATCACACTTGGATTTGTGCCCCGTGAGCTGAAAACGCAGAGTCATTGCTTGCGAGGACAAGACTTAGCTGGAAAAAATAGAAACATTGCCCTTGTGTTCACTGCTAATACTGCATTGAGAAGTGGAGCTCTGTCAAGCTTTAGTGTGCCTTGATATTCATACAGTCATTACTTGCTTATAAATAGAGAACTGCTTTAAAAAATACCCCAACAACCCAAGAGATTTAGAAATATTCATTTAATGCCTGGGATGTTCCTTTAAGATTAATAAATAACTGGATGAGATGAGCTGATAGCCTGACTTGGTGCCTCTGGCTATTTACAGCTGCTGCTTATTAACTCAGAGACGAAATAATTAATGTTATTATTAAATGATGCTAAACAAATAGTCAGATCACATTTTTTGTGTGTGCTCATTCTCCCTGAAGTGGGAGATGGCAGCAAGTGGGTGCCTGGGGGAAGTGTCAGCATCCACACTATGGAGTGCCCTGAGCTGTGCCTCTTGTGCACAGCCCAGCAGTTCAGGGTGCTGCTGGCACTCCCAGTTCAAACCCCAGTTTCAGCCTCATGATGTGGCTGAAAGCACAGAAAACCCCAGTCAGTTTGCCAGGATCTGTCCCTCTCCAAGCCCCCTCGCCAGTGACACTGGGACAGCAGCACACAGGCAATCAGACTGTGTTTGAGGTGCCCCAGTGCATGGCAGGTGTGTGTGAGCCTCCTTCTGTCTGTGCTTTCCAGCAGGCTGATGCAGAAACATGCTTAAAAAAAAAAAAAAGTCGTGGCTGTTGCAAAAAGCAGTGTTGATGAATCCTTTCACTGGCCTCAGGAAGCCTCCTGGCTGCCTGTGCACAGTCCCCTGCTGCACTGAGGCTTCTCACACACCTTGATCTCAGGGGTATCCACTGTTCATTAGAAATTCAGATGCCAGTAAGAAAATAAAAAGGCCTGTGGAGCTGAGTGTACCATCAAACTGCCAAGGTGTGGCAGCTTTCTGCTTGAGCAAGCATTCATAATTGAGGATGGCTTTGTTAAAAAGGCAATTAAAATATTTCAAATTGAGTACAAAGTTATGATGCAGTGAAGTATAGCACAGATTCCTGGGTTTTGGAACAAACCCTGCTGTCACAGGCTGCCTCACTGACACAGTCTCACAGCAGGTTCCCCACACCAGCAGTCTCTGCTGCAGGTTTTCCTGCTCTGTGGTTACACAGACCCAGATCATCACCAGCCCCATCTGCTTTTTGAAGCTCTTCTGCAGTGTCATGTGGACTGCTGCCCCTTTTCTTCCCCAAGTCATTTATCCTTAGCAGAGCAATCTGTTTGCTCTCCTTTCCTTATGCTCTGGCAGAGCTTTGCATTGTATGAGAGTCTCACTCCTGAGTCCCTGCTTGGTGTGAGGCCTGATGGAAAATTCTTCCATCAGGTGTGGCAGAGCTTTGCAATATATGAGAGTCCTGCCCTTCAGAGTCCCTGTTTGCTGCCAGTCCTGAAAGAAAACAATGTTCAGTGGGTTTCTGCTTGGCTTCCCTTGCTGGGGGAGCCATTGCTGGCCCTCCTTCCCAGGCTGGCTCTGCTTGGCCTCATCAGCTGGGCCAGGTAAGGGGAAGGTCCCTGACAACGTTTGCAGAAACCTTCTATGTGTCCTCTTCTGTGTGCTTTGGTGAGGTTAACAGACTGTATCTCTATAAAAAGAACAACTGTGTCCTCTTTCAGACATTTTTTTGGTGCTTGCTTACAGCTGGGTGGCTACAAAAAGGCAGTTTGTGTCATGGCCTAGGACAGTGCAGGAATGAGAGGCAGAGGATGGGAGGGAGCTGCTGCTGTGCCTGTTTTCCTAACCTGTGTGTTACCTCTTATCTGAACCTGAACTGACACCTCACATAGACCTTACATAAGGGTGATGTTCTCAGTGTAGCTGAGACTGTTGTGTCTATTTAAGTCCTGTTTTAGGAACCTGATGTAGGAGGACCTAGGCTCCTCCATAGGGTGCTTTTGGATGTCTGTGGAAAGGAGCTTTAGGCAAGGCTGTTAACAGTAATGCTCAGCCTAGAGATGAGATCGTTCGTCACTTGATTTCTCCAGTCCTTTGATATCCTACTCACTCTTTCTCTAAAATCCTTTACTAGTTCTGCATATTCCTCTGCTATGTGTTATGATGTGCACACTAGCACCCTTAAATACACACATATACGTGTCTATTTACACACTGAAGCACAGCCTGTATTTATGCCTCAGCAGCCCTCTCCTGATGGATTGACTGCTCGTGCCTTCAGTTTATGTGCATTTTCATGTTTACTCCTTGGCTTGCCCGCCTCTCTGTCCTCTTGGCTAATTAGAGCAGATTTCCACAACTTTGCTACCTTGTTCCTGAAGTCCTCAGAAGGGCTGTTTTGTTCTTAGAATTGCCATCGAGCTGACCTAATTCTTGCCAGAAGATATATTTTAGCACTCTTGCTATTTTTTTAAGTGTTTGGAGTCAGGTTTTCACAATTGGCTTGAGTCCCAACAGGGGCACTCCTCCCATTTTCCTCTTGTGTGCCTGTTCCCAACTTTCCCAGCAGCTGCAGAGATCTCACTGTCAGTGGCCATGGCTTGTTTGCTTTCCATGAGGGGAAGAGTCACTTGCAGCAGTGTCCTTGGAGCCACTGCAAGGGACGTGGCAGGACCCCCAGTCCTGAGGCAGTGCTGTTTTAGAGCTGTTTTAGAGCAGCTGGAGTCAGCTGTGCCCTAATCCCCAAATTCCCTGAAATGGCACCATAAGCAGGGGCTGTGTGTGCTTACTCAGCTCACTGAGTCTGTGGATTCAGTAGCAGTTCAGGGCACAGTGTGCACTGCTGTTCACTCTCAGTGCCTCACATTCCCCACCTGAAGTTCACTCTTCCCTGGGAATGCCTGTCCAGTGATCCATACCCAGCAGGAGGACTTGCACACACTTGTCAGAGTGATGCAATGCTTTGGGAGCTTTGGGATGGGAGCTTTGGGCCAGGCCCATGTCTCGGGTGGCAGAAGCACGTGTGAGCTTTTTGTAGCCAGAGGTGAGTCAGAGCCTCGGGGTGGTTTGGGGTGTGCACAGGGATGGTGTCCAGGACAGATCCCACGTGTCCCACATCAGGGAGCAGGGCAGGGTGTGAGCAGAGTGTTTGCTGCTGCACCCAGGGCCTGGCTCAGCGAGAGTCACGGCTGCCTGCACACTCTGTGTTCCCCAGGATGATCAATACTACCATTTTTTAGCTGTTACCCCTTCGATTTATACTGTAAACAAGTTGCACTGACTGATATTTACCCTTTGCAGAAAGCAAACATGTCTAAAGGAAGTGTGAACAATTTCCTGATGTCCGTGTGGACTGCTCATGTTCTGTTGGGTTTCCCATCATAGCTTCCCCTGTCTCTTGTGCTTAAACACAGCCTCCAAAAAACACCTTAACTCCATTCCTTTGTTTGGGGTGTTTTTTAATTTTTTTTTCCTTCCTGCTACCCTGCAGCTCCCCAGCAGTAAGTGGGTGGCACAGAGTAGATTCACTTTACCTTTCAGCAGAGGAGACAATCTGAGATATTAATTTTCAGCCTTTTCCATCTCAGAACTGTTTTCTTTCTCCAAAAACTTCAGGTTTTTATTTGCTGTTAAATCTACTCCTCAGTTTCCCAGCATCCATCTCATATGAACTGTAAGTGCTGTGTTTAATGCAGCCATAGCACTGTAAAAACTGTCTGCTCTGGTCAGGCCTAGGGAGAGGTTTCTGCAAAGAACCACTTGGCATAAGTGGGAGAGAATATGTAACAATAACACACATGTGGGGTTGCTTATGGGGTAGAATGATGCACATTCACATGCTGTTCTTTCCCCACCAGCTGCAGAATTGATTGCTGGCCCCTTCTGCTAGATTTTCTCCCTACCCAGCTGCTTTGCTCTGTAGTCCCTGGGGTGTACCAGTCTTAGGAGGCTGCATTTTGTGCCTGAGTGTCTTTAATGTTTAGGTGCAACTGTTCCTTCCTGGCTTTTCTCACTGCAGCAGCCTGACAGAAAAGCATGAAATTTTATAAATTGTTTATGAATCTTTTCCTTCTCAATATAAATTTAAAAGCCTATTAAAATAAACATGCTGGGAGCTGTAACAAGAGGGCTTTGTTATCTCTCAGAAGTTGTGGCCCAGTGCTGTAAGTTGAGCTGTCAGTGAGGCTGTCTGGAGGGATGGAATCAATTCTCTGGTGAGCAATTTACTGGTCTGGGACATGTTGGTGTATACATTACTGACTTTCCTGAAAAAATTCACACTCTGATGTTTGATGGGATCTCTGGAGAAAGGAGCAAGGGCACCTAAAACTGACACAAAGCTGGTGAACAAGAAATCAGCAAGTGGAACCATCAGTACCAAGGTTGACGCCCTTGAGTTAGAGGAACCTGCTGTGCAGCCTGAAAATGTAAAAACTGGCTGTGTCAGGAGATTGTGCTTCCAGGGAGTAATTACTGCTTTTTAATTACTGCTTTTTCCCTACAACTCTTTCTTGCTAGTCTTTTGTATTTTGGCTTGCCTTGATGGTTAATCAAATTTCAGAGCAGGTGACTCTGCAGAGCTGTAGGTGATTTCCATCTGCCAGGTGAGGCTGGGTTTGCTCTGGCCAAGCTGCACGGGCACTGCCAACTGTTTGTCTTGGCAGTAGGTTGATAGCCTTTTGGGTTTGTGTGACAGCACGGGGGTGAAACTTGAAAGTCCTTTTCTCACAGCCCATGTCACTGTCTAGGAAAGCAGCAGGCAGGATACATCTACTTTGTACCTCCTCTCTCTGTCCCAGCCCTATTTTTGGTAGCAAAGTTGAGCTCAGGGGACAGGTGATATTTTAAGAGTCAGCAGTCAGGAGTCACTTTCTTTCATGGTTGCTGCTCTTTTCCAACTCTTCAGATATATTCACTTCATTTCAGTGGAATAATTGTGGAGAATGCACAAGACAGTTTTACAGTTCTGGTTATGGTGTGAATGAGGCTGTGCCATGTCTGCAGGGCCACTGTGGCTTTCACCAAAAAACACCTCTCTGAAGTGTGATCCATGACTCAGAACGAGTGTTGCTTCTTAACTGGAGTCAACAGCTGGAGGAACACAGCACAGATCCTGCAGGTTCCTCTCCTGTGTGCAACCTGGTGCCTCAGTAATGTTACATTAATTACCGACCATATTTGCAGTGCTCAATTCCTGCAGTACCAGAATTCTTAGTAATCTTCCCTTAGAAACACCATGGTGGGAAGTGTGTGTGCACTTGTATCTGATCTGTCTGTCCCAGATGTCCCCTCCCAAAGGGAGGAGGGATAGGAGCGGATTTTTCTTTCACAAGAACTTTTTAGCATTAAGTGCTCAGCTGTTGCAGTTACTCATACTGAGAGATGCAGAAATATAAAAAAATTGGGTAGCAATTTCATTACATGATGTTTTATAGCAACTGCTATTCACCTTTATAAATTACCTGCTCTCTTCTGTATGGCAGAAAAAGGCTTTTATAGTTGGCAGGCTGCTCGTAATATTCTAAGGATTATTAAAGTAAGCTGTAGTTGTCATATAATGCACATTATAATGGCGCGTGGTTTCACATT
Organism: Catharus ustulatus; assembly: GCF_009819885.2. NCBI lineage: Eukaryota > Metazoa > Chordata > Aves > Passeriformes > Turdidae > Catharus > Catharus ustulatus. Next base: position 6,866,361 of record NC_046229.1, on the reverse strand, counting down.
AATGTGTCTTGGGGGAGGATATTATTTCAGAACGTGTATTCACATATGCATGGAGTTTGAGTTTTTTCACCCTGATCAGAATGACATTCACAGAAAAGGTCCCTGGACCATCATCCCAGCAAGTTCCTAGTGAATAATAAAGTGGTGAGAAGAGAAAATTTTATCGAATTCAGCAGGAATTTTTGAAACAGGCGTCAAAGAGCACAATTTTTTTTTCTCACCTTCTGACTTTACACTTATAAATGGAGGTTGTTCATATTTAGGTGAGTGTTTTGGGTTCTCTGCTGTCCTTAGAGGTGAGAAAGCTGGGGAGCAGCCAGGCTGAGCTGTGTGTAGGATGGTGAGTGCTGCAATGGGGCTGGTGTGTGTGAACCAGGGCACTTGCCTTCAGACATCCTGTTCCAGGCAGGACATTTGCAAGTTGAAGGGATTTCAGAACAGAGCTGTGGGAACAGCTGGGGAGATGCAAATGGAACTGTTATATTTGCATTAATTAATTAGGCAGCGACCGCAAGGAGTGTTAGCGCTACAGCTACTGATGTTTGAAAAGTGTGAAAAAGATGTAGGATAAACATGGTTAGGGAGGTGTTTGTCTCTTCTGTCGGACTGAATTAACAGATACACTGTTGATCTGGTGATAAAAGGCAAATTAATATCCCAGAGTGAGACACAAAGAGCACTGGATTAGGTGAGGAAGGAAATTTAGAGATGGAAACAGGGCAAAGCAATCAGTAGAGGAAAGCAGGAGGCTGTAGACAGGATCTCAGGGATAGCAATGAGGCTTTAACCTCTGGAACTATTTGATGTTAGGGATTATTCATTTTACCTTTGACCATTCTGAAATTATACTTTTGGCATGTTGGTGCAATTATAAAAACAACAAACATATAAAAGGCCTGATAACGTACTGCTGATATGTGGTGTAGAGAGATCTTAAAATAATCTTTATCCAGGGATTAAGAGTTTCTGATCTACTACTGACCTGTTTTCAGAGTATTACAAATTCATGGTACTTGCAAAAACAAGACAAAAAGGCTGTAAAACTAGAGAAAAGCAGATTTACAGCAGCATAACTAAAGTAAGTTGCATTGATGAGGAAACTTCAAACTGAAAACCGTGCCTGGTGAAACTTTTTTCTAGTCATAAGTCCAAGGTGTGCTTGGAAATGTGTATGTATAAAGTTTCTGAGCCTTTTAGGCCATGTGTGAAAACGTTTATTTTCCTTAGGAGTGAGAAATGCAGACCTCCAGATGCCCTCTATGATTTTTTTTCCCCCAGAGAAGGAGGAGTTGGGGTGAGATGGAGACACAAACACTGCTGTAGTCCTTGAGTCTGAATTAATGCTGTTGTTTTTAAGGGCTGAATAAACATTGGGAGTGAATGATTTCTGTGCACAGAAATCCAGGGAAAATTGAGTGGATACCACTGACTTTGTGAACAAAGAGAAAGTTGTGTATCTCCAGGATTACAACTGAGGTGTTTCATCATTACTAAATTCTTATGGGGAAAAAAATAATTGACTATAGCAAATTAAGTGCCAGAAAGTGATTTTTATTTCATTGCCTGACAGTAATATGTGGATTTGATTATTTGCTTTGGCCTTTTTTAGTGGTTTTTGCACGTAGTAATAGAGTTAGCATGAAATTTCATCTTAGTTTGAAGTGCCTTACATCTTTATCAAATGATAAATAACACAGACTTTGGCTAAAAGTTCGGTATTTGTAATTTTGTCTGCAAAAACATTTTCCATGGTCAATAAGCGAAATGTGAGACACCAGAGCAATAAATTCATGCTCGTCTTTGGAGTAAAATAATAATTACTTGGGTAATACAATCTTTTTTATATACACACATGTCAAGGGGCCCCTGGCTGTAAATGCGAGCTGAGTGAAGTCTGGAGTCGTTCCCCTTGAGCACCCACCCTGGAGGAGCAGGACCTTGGTCAGTCAAAGCAACCTTTATAAACTGTGAAGGATTTGCAAAGGGCTGATAAACCCACACGGGACCGGCTGCTTGGAATTATAGTTGGATGTTTTAACTCCCAAAATCACTGCAGAGATTGGGTAGTGGAGAAATCCAGCTGGGTATGTGCCCAAGGGGCTGCCAGGGGACAGAGCCCAGCTGCACTCAGGGTGCTGGTCAGGCTCTGCTGGGGGAGCTGGGCATGGCACTTTGCACTCAGAGAAACCTGGCCTCTCAGATTCTTACGAATTAAATAGTTCAGAATAGTTTTAGAATCATACAGGTATGAGCACACCTTTTTCACCTGCTGGAGGGGAGAAAGTTTGAAAGGGTCAGTGTCGATGTGCCTATAATGTGACACTGCACCGTGTGTGGCTGTGTTCTCTCCCTGTGCATTCGTGTGCAGGGCTCAGTTTGGGCAGGCTTTTAATAGCAGCCGGGAGGGGAGATCAAAGTGCCACCAGGAGATACCAGTGCCTGGGTATCGAGTGCTCTCTGTGGTTTATTTACAGTAATTTGTTCTGCATTTTTCACAACAGCCACACCAACCCCAGCTCTGTGCATTCACGAGTGTGGGGACATCGTGGTGAAAAGACACCACCATTTTCACCCAGTTACTGCTCTGACAAGAGCTTCTTGTCTAGAATGTGAAATTGTAGAAGCCCCCAGCTGGAGACTATAAATTCCTGCCTTAATGGGCTGTGTCAGACACGTCGGGGGTGGCTGTGCCGGGAGGGAACCTGAGCCAGGATGCCAAAGGGAGGAGTTTCCATCCACCCTGGCAGTGCCAAAGCGTTTGTGTGTTTGGCACACCAAGGAGCCGGGTCCCTGCAGCCCCTCTGCAGGGAAGGTGACACCCAGGGGAGAGGGGCACTGCAGTAATCACAAGTGGCTTCCCCAGCTGCAGGGTCTCTCACAAGTGCCTGTACAAGACTAGAACAAGAGAATGTGGTTTTGTTCTTGTCTGGCTTATCTCAGGTTTAAAAGTTCTGTTGATTTCCTGTCCAAAACTTAACCAAAGCAGTTGTTGATTGGTCAGTGTGTGGCTGTTGCTCACTTCAGAGTTGTCCAGATGTGACTGCTCTAACTCACAGCAGATTCTTACTTAACTGCTTAACTATAGTTTACTTTTGTTGTATCATTTTTTGCTGAGATCATCAGTTTGCTGTTCTTCTGCTGCAGATATTCACCATCAGTTTTTTGTTGGTACTTTCAGACATTTTGAGGATTTCTTGGATCTATTGTCCTCCTGTTTTTGCCTTTCACTGAATTTCTGCATTATCACTTAGGCCAGGGGAGCTGTATTAATTAAGCACAGTTCCCTCCCCTCCTCCTGCCCACTTGGCACCAGCCTGTGCTGTGCCTGTGCTTCGTTGTTTTTTTCCTAGATGTGAAGGAGGGTGCAGCCCTCTCCAATGCTGAGTGTTCTCTACATCTGTGTAACAAGTGAAGGAGGTAGCAATAATGTCCTGCTATTGCTTTAATAACCTGCTCAAAGAAGTACAGCAAAACCCTGGGAAGAGAAAGTTACTGATAGTTTGTGGTGTTAAGTTCTTGAAACATAAAACCAGGACCAGGCTCTGCTTCTAGCTGAAGTGTTCAGTGCAGAGGGTCTGCAGAGGAAGATCCTTTATTTTGCTGGCACCAAAGGTTGCAGGCACTTTCTGAATACTGTTATATCTGACAGGCTAGCCTTGGGTTCAGCTGGTGCTTTTCTCTGTCTAAATGATGATTAGAGAATACTTTAGATAATTTAAAACACTAAAAGGGAGCCAATCCAAAAGAATTCTGTGATTCTGTGAAATATGGTTCAGAGTAGTCAGGAAATTAATCACTTGGAGAACCCCTGGCATTCTGTCTTTTGAACCTTCTCATAATTCCTCTGAGTTCAGCCGGGAAATCAGAGGGGGAAGTCCTAGGGTAGCTAAATTAAGAGATGACTGTGCATTTTACCCCACAGCTGAACTGCCAGTGCCAGGCACTGTGCTCAGTGAAGAATTGCCAGGCAGACTTGTATCTGTAGTTAGCATTTCTCATGAGCAAGGGCTTCTGCTGCTGGGTGGCACCAGCAAGAGGCTGCTCACTCCTGGGACAGCTTTGTCCCAGCCTTCCAGGAGTCCTGGCTGGCTGTCCACTTGCTGTGATTCCTGGCAGTGAAAGGAGAAGAGCTTTATGGAGTTTGACAAATGCAGTGTTACATGTGGGAGGTGACCTGTGCTGCCTCAGCTGCACACACCTGCCCTGGGCTCAGCTTGCACCAGTGTCCTCTGAAACAGCAAATTCGGCATTTGCCAAACAGATGATTCGGTGCATTGTGTGTCTGATGCAGCAGGTTTATTTTCAGACACATCTATAAGTTGAATTTTTTTCTGCTGTTTAAGAAGAGCCATTAAAATGGGTCTCTTGCAAGAAATTGCCTCTCTGTTAATTTATGGCTAATGGCCAATACTGTCCTAATAGTGTATCCTGTTCAAAATTGGTATTTATGTACCAAAAAATGCTTTAAAAGCAAGTAAATTAAATACCATGTTAATATAAATGTTAGTGAAAATATCTGAAGTTCATTAATATTCAAGAGTAGCTTCTCAGAATGTGGTTGAGGAAGGACTGCATAATAGCTATATGTTGCCTATATTTTTTTTTTTAAATATGTATCTCAAACATATCCATAGTTGAATCTAGCTTGGGAGAACTTGTAAAGTCATACTGGTGTATGAGAAGAAACATAGAACTTGGTTTACTTACTTAAGCTGTTGTTTGTGCTGTCCAGGTTACATTCTTTTAACACATGAAAATTAAATCTGCAGTTCTAGATTTAAGCTTGTGTGGCCCAAAACAGTTCACATAAATTTTAGTTATTGCTGACCTTCCACTCTAAAAATTTTGAGAGTAAGCAGTGCCCTCATCTTTCATTCTTTCAAAGAATTCTTCCTAAATATAAAAAGTAGATAAAAATCATAGAATCTACTTTCAGTTGCACATAGTGTGGCCTCTCCCTAAGCCCTTACATTGCTCAGTTCTATACCTTAGCACTTCACCTGTAAGGTTTATTTGCCTGCTGGCTTGTGGAGTTTCTTGTCCTTGTGTCTCCTGTATGAACAATTCCTGGACATCAAAAGCTTTTGCAGAGAAAAACCACGAACAACTCCTTGCTCAAATTCTGCCCTCAATTCTCTATCCTGCTCTCATTATAATTATAGCCCCAAAATTGCAAAGTCAGAGTGGGAGTTCATACAAATATTTGTAGGGCTGTGAATGATAACGTGCAGTGGAAGGCTAGGGAAGGTTTTTAACAGAAAGAAGGTGGTTTTTAACAGAAGCACTTTGCTTTCAGGAGCAGGTGCCTGTTCCTGTGTATCACCCCACGCCGAGCCAGACGCGCCTGGCCACGCAGCTGACGGAGGAGGAGCAGATCCGGATCGCGCAGCGCATCGGCCTCATCCAGCACCTTCCCAAAGGCGTCTACGACCCCGGCAGAGACGGCTCCGAGAAGAAGATCCGAGAGTGAGTGCTGGGCACTGGAGGGATGTGGCTCTTGTTGGTTTGGGTGCTACCCTGGGAAACCTGACCTTGTCATGCTGGGTTTGCCTTATTTTCAGGGACTGTAATTTAATGTAGTTTAAAAATAAATAAGGCCCTGCAGAAGGTTGGTGTGGTGAGTGGCATCACCACCAAGGGCAGGGGGTTGGAATTCTGTGGGCTCTAAAGGTCTCTTTAATCCAAACCACTCCATGCATCTGAGACTCTTTCCTTTATCTTACTCAAGGCTACACCCCACAGTATCTACAAATACTAAAAGCATCCAGGAATAGATATGCCACTGTTTTTAATTTCCAGGTTGGTAACAGCAGCTTAAATATTTTATTTTTTCCCCCCCAGATGCGTCATTTGTATGATGGACTTTGTTTATGGGGACCCTATCCGATTTCTGCCGTGCATGCACATTTACCACCTGGACTGTATAGATGACTGGTTGATGAGATCCTTTACCTGTCCATCCTGCATGGAGCCAGTGGATGCAGCACTGCTTTCATCATATGAGACTAACTGAGCCAGGGTTTCTCTACTGAACCTTCGAGGAGACCATCCACTTCAATGGGTTTGATCCTTTTGTCATTCAGCCCAAAGAGCCAGGAATTAGGAAATTAAGATCATGCACAAAGTATACATTTCCTAATAAATAAATAAATAAATAAAAGATATTCCTGAATGGCTGCAAATATTGGAAAACATAGTATTTTAGAGACTATAGAAAAGTAGGTTGTTATTTTTAATGTAAAGCCTTGACCCACCATTGTCTTTTAATGTTTGTTCTTACACCCATATATAGGAATTGTGTAAAGTGTTACAGCAACTGTAAATGTTTAAACTGCGTGTATCCAATTTTATTAGCAGCAAGATAAGAGTATTTTTTTCCTAAATAAAATAACCAGTTTTGTTCTGATTCTTTTCACAAGTCCTGGCATTTGGGTCAAGGCTTTATTGAAATCTACATTTTATAACACTGGCACAAAGAAATAGTTTTAAGCTTGTTTGCACAGTTCTTTTTCTTTTTCTTTTTTTTTTTTTTTTATTGGAGATGGAATTCATTGCCTTAGGTCTTTTTAATAGTGTATTGTTATTGTTGGGCTGGCTCTATGCTTGAAAACCAGTTTATTTATAACCTGTTAAAAGTGCTATATTTTGTTTGCAGTTAGGAATATGCAGACTTCAAAAGTGATCTCCTAGCTTGTAAGCAAACTGAGATGCATTATCCCTTTTCTACAAGTGATGCAGATTATGAAGATATGACACAAGTCCTGCAGTGAAACTGTGGTTTCATGGTTTTTTTATAACTTCCTTCAGTTTTGGTGAAATAACAGTCCTTAAACTTTAATATGTGACCTTTAACTTGATCAGATTAAAAGTGGGCCAGATGAACAATAAATAGTTAAGCTGCCATAACTGAAAAAAAAAATTATATTTGGAACTAATGTAGTGTTAGCATTGATCACTTATTCTACTTTTTTCTCCCTAAAAATGGTTGTCTTGGATCATAGCAAATGGATACTGCATCTCTCGTTCTTGTAGTTCTTAGGTTATCAGAAGTTAAGAATAAACATACTGTATCTCAGTCTCCTGTATTAAATGTATCTGTTGAGCCCTGCTGGCTGACACATCAGTCCACCAAACAGGAATGAACGCAGAGAGGAGAAAAACAGACTTTGTTCTGCACATAAATGCAAAGTTTATATAAACACAGAGTGTCAGGGTAGCAGTGGAGAGGCAAACAGTCCTGCTATAGCCAGAATGACACAATTCCCTGATTTCTGTAGCAAACAGTATGTGCTTGTTAAGAGAGGCTCCAGGAAAGATTGTAGCTGTAAAGACCTTTTGCCACTTAGCTTTTTTCCTTTTTTCTTCTCCCCCACTCCCTTAATGTATCTACTGTGACTTCTATGCATTCAGTGCCACCCTGACACAGTGAGAAGCCCTGGTCTCATGAAATGAAACAATCTCAAGTTAACCACAGCAAACTGGGGGATGTTTTTTGATTATGTTTCAGCTATAGTTTGAGTTCTTGATCCAACAAGTTGTGTTTAAAGACCCAGGTCCTTTGAGGACTTAGTGCATTTACAGTAGAGGAGAATTGTGATTCTGTGGGTTATGGAGAACTGGTCAGCACAATGGAGAGTCAGTGTTTGTTTGTTATTCCTGCAGCTGACAGCACCCTGCTCCCTTAGAGAAGAACTCCAAGGAGCAGTCACAAGGAACTGAAAACACTCTGCAATTCTAGGTTCATTCAAATGGCCACACATTTATCTGGAAACAACGTTTTGCTGAATTCATACATACCTAATTACATGGATCAAAATCTGGGAAGAGAGACCTGAAGTTGTGCAATATCATTGTTCCTTTTCATCATTCCATGTGTGTTCCTTTGTGTCCTCCTTTTTGTCTGTTTGTTTCAGGGGTTGGGTTCTTTTTTTTGGTTTTTTTTTTTTTTGGTAAAACAATGTCCACATTAAGTATTCATTTCTTTATCTTGTTAAAACTGGCAAATGAACAATTTGAAAAAAAACAGTGTTGTCATGGTGGTATTAGTCTTTATTTATTACAAGACTTGATTAAGAAAGATTTAAAATAAGTAGGAAGTCATGAATTTCTGAGCTGAATGTTTCCTAGCAGCTGAACTTTGAACACGGATACTGACTGGACTAAGGGAAGAAATTACTTTCATTAAAATACTTGTTAAATAGCAAAATAAAGTGTGAAGGGCTAAAACTGGAGCTGATGACAAAAGAACATTCAAAAAAAGTTCAAATTTTAGCTTAAAGACAAATGTGTAAATACAACAAATAAATCAATTTATTTTTAAAGTTTTTAGGTACAATACTGTTCTGGGTGATGTCTAATTCAAAGAAGAATTGATCTAAATTTAATGCAAAATAATGCATAACCTGAATTTTAGCTGATTGTGGAAGCAGATCCGTGTTGTATTTCCACCATCTATAAGATGAAGATACATTTACCTCCTGTCTTAGAGGTGTCTAACAAATTACTTGCACTTCAAACACATTAAGACAGTCCAGCACAGCCCAGCTGTTCCCAGCTGGAGTCTCCTGCAGCTCAGTGAGGGGAAGGACTTTGCTCTGACTCACCTGGACCTGTTCACCCAAAGCCCTTCTTCTGCCAGGGTAGGCAGGTCCATAGAAAAATGTCTGCAAAGGAGTTTGAATGGAAAAACAAACAAAAAAAGCCTCTTACAGCTACTGTGTGCAAGTCCCTGAGGTTGGAGGTGCTCGACAGCCCTCAAGAGCTGTTGCTTTGAAGCATTTTCATAGGGCCTGTGCAGTGTGCTGGGAACACTCAGTGCAGTGATGGCATTTGTAACCTAGAGCTGGAAGTGGCACAGCAGCCCTGGCACAGACCCAGCAGGGCTGAGGGATCACCAGGCTCCATTTCAGCAGCACAAGGGACACTGAGTGTGAAACCCACACGTCCCAGGGCAGTGCCAGCACATCCCTGCTGTCCCTGCAGAGCAAGAGCTGCTGCAGAAACTGCACTCAGGAGGCACAGCAAGGATGTGCTTGGGTTCCACTTGTAGGTTAGAGAAGGAAATGGATTTTGTCTCCATGAGAGGGAAACTCCTACAAACCTGAAGCCAGAGATATAATGACAAGTAAGGAATACTCAGTTTTATACAGACCTTTGTGCTTAAAAATTCATGCATGCTACAGGAATTACCACTTTAATCATTTTACATTTAAGGATGGTAGTCCTTATTACTTGTTGCCAGTTCATTATGTAAATCTGGGGTAGAATCATACATAAACAAACCAACCCAGCCCAGAGCATTTCTTTCTAAGGAGCATGAGCCACATAAGGGTTTAAAAGCTCCTATGGTCTTGCAGCTTCCCAGGGCTGAAAGTAATTCTGTCTTTGGAAGGCTGACAGTCTCCCTTTCCAGGGTACATTTCTGGGCTGAGGGATTATGAAATACCTGAATTTACTTCAGTTGCCACAGTTTCAGGACTTCAACATTTCCTGTCCTTGTGCAATCCTGGTAAAGATGAAAATTCTTTTGAGTCAGGCTGCCGGTGAAATAAATAACAAGATGGCTGAAACTAAATGTACAGAGTCTCTCAGCAGTTAAATCCTGGATTAAAAGGATTTAGGAAAAAAGTGGATGCTGGCTGATTACAAACAGTTTGTTAGAAATACCACATTTTTGTTGAAAGCACACATTCTAGTTGATAACCTATAAAACACATGAATAAAATCTGTTCAGAAGAGCCCTTCTTGACTTAATACCCAGAATAAAAATTAGCTTCAAGGATTAACTTTTCCTTTTATATAGCATTTAACTTTGAAGAATATAATTTATGCTAACCATCCTTTGCAGATTATCTTGCATTTAAACCTGTTCTGGGATAAGGGTTCAGGGCTGTGGAATTCTTGGTATGAAATGAAAAGTTAATGCTTTGTGATAAAGAGAACAGTCTAAATGTACTCTGCTAAAGCATCTTTTTTAAGCAAAAGAAATACCTGTATTTTCATGCTAGCAACTGATTCATTACAACATCCACTCTGCTCTGACACTTTGCTAAGTAAAAGCTGCAGAGAGGAGTTTATAATGAAGAAATCCTTTGTGCAAAGCCCTTTCTGTGTTCCCACAGCACCGAGGTATTTGCTTACTCAGCAAGAGGGGCCCAGCCACACGGAGCCTGCACAGAGAGCCCCCAGCCCTCCTCTGTCCTGGCTGGAAAACAAGCACCAGAAACTTCATAAACCTGCTCTTTGCAGCACCACTCCCTACAAAACATTTGTCTTTCTTTCCAAGAAGGCATTTCAAGAGCTCTGCACACAGCAGTAAATGTTGGATTCACCACACACCGAGCAATTTCCCAGCCTCCCTTTGCTCCCTCGCTGCACTTTTGCCAGGGCTCTCACTGCTCCATGACAGAGAAACTTCACCTTTTCAGCATCTTTTGCTCACACTGCTGCCACATTAGCAGGAGCTGCCTGTGCAATCCAGGATTCATGCTGGGAAAGCAGATTGAGGGAGGCAGACAAGGCAAGAATTCAAGGGGGGAAAAGATGAATCACTCCAAAACTGTTTTCTGAGCAGGACAGAGCCATCCCAGGCACTGTCCCACTGAGGCACAGCTCTGCTAGTCCAGAGTGAAAACTGATGCCCTTCAAATCTAGAGCACAAAACTGCATTTTTGTGAGGTTATGCCACTGAAGGGCTCTTGCTAGATTGCCTGTTTGCCTTGGGATTTCTTCTAGAAGATTACAAACTGCACAGTCCTGCAGTGTGAGCCTACTGCAAACCACTAGCAAAGGCCTTTAACCTCTGCATTTTCCTCAACCATCATCAAAGCTTTCTTTTCTTTTTAAAGTATATTGCCTTTTTCAAGTCCTGAATTTAATAAATAATTCAAGCAGTTCTTATAACTTTTCAGAAAGCTTTGGCTCCAGAACCTGTTACCACTGTGTGTGAGTATACACCCAGATGTTTTATGTATATTTATATATGCTTTTCTTTATGTATGTGTGTGTGTGACAGATCAGACAACAGCAGAGCTGTAGCTAAGGAATTCCTGCTGTTCCTTACAAATACCAACATTTATTTGTATCGGTGATGAGCCCAGCCAGCAGCACAGAATGGAAACTCAGGTATCCACAAGCCATAAGAATGAAAGGCAAAACAAATTTTTCACAATTGCATCAGTCATTGGAATAATCTCCCCAGGCAATGTTAGAGCTCCCAACACTGGCCACTTCTAAGATTCAGCTGGACAGGGTGCAGGGCCACCTTGCCTAGCCCCTGTTTTTGGCAAGAAAGGTTGGACCAGATGATCCTTGAGATCTCTCCCAACCTGGTGGTGTATCTATGACTAAAATATCAAAACTATAACTGGTCCTGATATTTATGTCTAAAAACCTCTGCAGCTGCACAACCTTAGTGGTGCTGAGAGCAGTGCTGGGCACTGCACCCACATGAAGATGACATTGAACTGAGCCACATAATTATAGGATGCTCTGGAATTTACAGCCTTGTTTCACTCCCCAGAATGATTTACTGAACTGCACTGAGATACAGTTCCTGTTCTGCACCTGCACAGCAGAGGCAGCTGCAGGCATCTCGCACCAGCACCTTCCCCAGAGCATTCACAAAGCACCAGCTCCTCCTGGGACTGTCCCTGTGACACCAAGCACAGCCCCAGAGCTCCAGCCCTGCAGACAAACATCCCACACAGCTCCAGCACCAAGGATGTTGTTCGTACCTTCACACCCCGTGTACTGCAGGATAAAAGGAATGGGAAGAGGAGAACTGTCCCAGAGTATTGCAGTTTCTGCCTCCTCTCTTTCCACCACATCACTACATTACTTTAGGCCACAGGCCTGCAACTGTACTTTACTAGCACAAGATAAACTTTTCTTTGCCTTTTTAAAAATTGAATCAGCCCATAAAAAGAGCATGTAGGGGGTTATGACTGCTCTGTTTTGTATTCTTTCTGTAAAACAGCCAAGGAGAAAGAAAGCAAGTAAATTTCCCTGCAATGCAAAATTCTAAATAAACATTTTGCCTATGCTTAGCCAGCAATGAAAATAAGTAGGTCCTGAGGTTTAAAAAAACCAGAAGATAATGGAGCACAGCCCAGTCCTACAGAGTCATGACTGAATTTTAGCAAACACTATGCAGAACTTTACCACAGTGCAATGCAGGTATTTATTAGCTCTGTTGCTATTCATAAATCTTGGAGACAGGGATTGACTGGGCATGTCCTTAAAAGAAAGTACTTGGATTCTTTTTTTAAAACACCTGAAGCAAATCTAGATAGCATCTTAAAAAATATTCTATGATGACAAATCATTCAATTAAAATACTTGCTGGTACATGCTTTGCACATAATCTGCCACCAAAATGTATTTGCAGAACATAATGAGAAAAGAAGCAAGTTCATTTCTAGGCTGTTCAGGTTGCCCAATCTCATTCATCAGTGATGTTGCCAACCATTACCCATTTTCCTGTAGAGCAGTAAACAACATGACTCACCTCTTTATCTTCTCCTCTTCCTCCCAGAGGGGGAATGGTGTTGAATGCCTTGTTTTGGTCATTTCACATACGTTTGCTTTGCTGCTGTGTTTTTATGCTTGAGAAGGCAAAGAAATGCATCTTGCAGGTGGAACTGGAGGCTGAGTGTTGCATTTAAACTCCTGGGAGTGTTTTTTGCATTCTAGGACTGACCTGTAGGAAAGCTTTGTCTCACATGGAGAAGCATTACTTGATGCCTGTGTTGGGCCAGAGGCACACAAGCTGTCAGCCCACGAGCTTTTAGTGAGCTTTTAGTCTTGGACCCAGGCCACAGATAACTAAAAATACTAAAGCACTCAATACAGAATGTAATGCCAAAACCAGTGTGAAATGGGAGGAAATGTTTGATACGATCCTGTTCTACGCTGCTGTATTTCATAAAATGCTGTTTCCCAAGCCAAGTTTTGAGGTGTAAACAGCCTGAGGCCAGGCAGTCAGAAGGGGACAGTCCTTAAACATCCATCCCTGGTGGCACGTGTGAACTGTGGATGGCAACTGAACTGAGTGTCAGTAAGCAAAGCAGGCTCCTACCACACAGGTGGAGTTGAGCAATCAAGTTTGTGTTTTCAGGTCACAGTAGTTCTGTATCATGTCTGTGACTTCATCAAATTCTCTTCAAATCATCCAGAAAAGCTGTGTCCAGGTTCAGCTCCAGCCCAACATCCTTCACCCAACAGTTTGTATCTCATCTTGTGTTACTTACAGGAGCTGGGAGCTGATGCAGCTGCACCTGATCAGACCTCAGCAGGAGCTGCTGGCTCTTCAGCCCCTCTCCTCCCTCTGTTCAAGAGGGACCCTGTACACAGGGATTGCACAGAACAAAGTTAATGATAAAAGGGATGCCCCTTTTACTGCCCTGCCCTTCCTGCCAGCACCACTTTGAGGTGACAGCATTATCCCATGGGGCACCATGGCTGCTGCTGCAGACATCCAGGACACTGAGTAGGAATTTCTACCCCTCCTTGGTTACTGGCAGGAAAACACTGGTTTAAAAAAATACATAGAAAAAGAAATTAAGTTTGTAGGTTTTATAATAGAGGTCCTACCAAATGGAGAAAACTTGTCTGCTGTCATAGTTAGTAATTTTTCTCTTTAGGTAACATCTCTGGCTTTGCTGAGGATGGGGAAGAGCTGATTGCAGCACTTGTTGGCTAAAGCTGGTGCACAGAGTGGGTTTCTCAAGCATTGCTCAGACAGTTCAGCATTTGAATGCAGAAGGAATTGCTTCTTCTGCAGTTGAGGTGTGCACTATATCTGTCTGCAGTCATACTTTCATTTCCTGAATCTTGGGCCATGCTTCAGTCTCTGATGTGCAATTCAATGACAATATCTGCTATTTTCTGCTAAGTGAGTACCCTGAGATGAGAACCAACACATTTGTACTTCCCCTGATCCACTGCATCTGGGACTCCAGACTGGTGAAGCAATTTACTGTCCTGCAGAGCTGCTCCAGGCACCACACAGCAGCTTCTGGAAGAGCAATGGAAAATCCAGCCCAGCACTGACCTTCCAGCCCAGACCCCACTGGGAGAAGCACCAAAATGAAGGAACTGATGAGCAGAGTGACGTTGGGCAATTGCAAATCTAATACATCAAAGCACTTACACAGTGACAATGTACCAGACCTTCCACTCATCTTCTCCTCAAGTGAATCCATACTATTACAGTCCATAAATCCTCACTGCATAAGGAAGGTGATCATTTGTTATGGCTTGGGAGCCAAGGAGCCAGAGTGAAACATCCCAGTGAACTACAAAGCACTCACTGAAGCTGGAGATCAGGTCCACAGTGTGACTGATGCTGGTGTTTGAGTAAAGATGACTATGAAAATCTTAGGAAGGTTATGAAAACCTTAGGAAAATCTTGGGATTTTCATTGCTGCAAAGCATCAGGGAAACTGGCTGAGTATCACACAGTACATCCTTTGTGTGATGTATCTAAGATCAGGCAAAACCGAGTTGTGGGTGAAATTTCAAAGATGAGAAATGAATCTACACTCAGAAGGATTGTTCACTTTCTGCACAGCACAATTTATGCTAATTTTCACATGGCATTGCTTTCTTGAAAGATGCTAAGGCTGCCAAAATATTTGAAAAGGACACAACAGGAAGAAGAGGCGTTATATGCATGAAGTAGAACAAGAAACTTTTTTTATTCTATACAAAGAATGACTGAATTTTTACACTGAAGTTTCGATGTGCAGCATGTAAATAGCATAACTGTTTATATTGAATTTTATCTGAATTGAGAAATTTATTGGAACTGAATTTATCTGAGAAAGTCACTTTAAAAAAGGCATTCTTCATCTATGATTTTTAACTTGCAAAGACTTTTATAAAGGGTATCTATTTTTAAGACAATGCAAGTTCTCCTTGTTGAGGAACTGGTGGTTCTGTCTCCTTGCATATTAATCTACAGTTATAAAACAATTTTATTTCCTTTGAGGAGGCAAAAGCAGAGCTATAAACTGTCAATTTTCTCTTCTGCTGGGAACAATCACTTTAGAAAGGATATTCACTGTGAGGTACATAGATATGAATCTTCCTGACAAACGTCTCCATTGGAGAAAAAGGGCTGTCAGAAGACCTCCCATCTCCACCCATCAGAATGGGTAATGGGGAAGAAGCTCTTTCAAAAGGGAGGTAGAAGTGTGCCCCAAAACCCCAGAGGCATACAGACATGGAGCTAGCCTGGAGAACAGCAAACACAAGGTAAAGCTGTGGTACCACTGACTTCCCCAGTTTTTCAGCAAAGCAGGAATTCCACGGCAGCGTTTAAAGCAGACCCAGCTCATTGCTCCATTTTCAAAGCCCCTTACACAGAAAATCTCCCAAAAGATCAATAAAGAACAGAAAGATAAAGGGCTGTCCTTTGTGCTGAGGGAGCCTGCTCCAGCCTCAGCTTCCTCCCACAGAGAACATCTGCCTTGTCCAACAGGGACATCTCAGCTTGGGAATCCTAAGGGCAGTCACTGTAGGAAGTGCTGAACTGTCACAGTAACTCCTGTATGGCTCCAGCCACTGCAGTGTTGCCATTTCCTAAATGACCTTCAAGAACTTGTGCTTTCAATTTGACATAAGCTCCAGATCATGTTCATTCTGACAAAAGACATTTCCTAAGAACCTCCCATTGTCAAAGAAGTGATGCAGTTTTATGCCATCACCACCTTTCCCCTGCAATCCTCAGTAAATTAATTCAGCTGCTGCAAGCAGCAGACTTGACAGGAAAACCAAACTAAAGAAAAAGTCAAGGTACTTGCATAAGGGAGACCATTCTTTTCACCAGCAGGTTTCTTACAGAAGCAAAAATGTGACTGGTAGAAGCTGGTAAAGAGAAGCTTTCTGTGCACAACCAGAAATGCCCAGGATCCAGAGCTCCTCCCTGCTGTGAGATTTTCTCACACCATTCCAACTAGGCAGGCACTGGGAAAAAGCAATGCTTCCTTCTCAGCTGCTGGCACTATGGATCCAAACAAACATTTAGAACTAACTGAAGTTAAATCTGGAAATCTGAAAGTTTTGCTGTTTGTTTTTTTTTTTCCAAATGCTCCCCTTTCACTACAAGCAAGCTACAACATAACGTTGGGAACGCAAGAAAAAGGCACATGATTGAAAAATGAATTACACAGATGTAAGTATTCAAAAAGCCACTGTTGGAAAAACAATATTTTTCAGGGTTATGGTTGGTTTGAGATTTTTTTTTTGCCATGTTATTACACTAGACAAATGTTTTATGCATCACCTTTGAAATTTTAAGTTATTTGGTTTTTCACTGACTTGAAAGAGAAGGAAAAATAATTCTAAAGTGTCAGTAATTTTCTGCACAAAGTTTGCAACAAACAGAACATCAAAGAAGAAAACGTTACGACACTGCTGAGGCTCCACAGTGCATTCCATTTTCTGGGGCGGATTTGGCTTGGTGCAGGGCAGCCTGAATTCTGAAATGTGTCCTTGTTTCCATGGAGTAATTCTTGTAGTTTTGTCTGAAACAAAAGGAAATCCACTCCGATGAATATATATTTTAAAAACATTTCTAAGGTATCTTTGAATTACTGTTTTAAGCCAAACAACAGTAGACAGCAAAAAATCCTTTCTGCACAAGCTCCTTTGTTGCCTACTCTAAAATACAAGGCATGTGGTCCTGGCCAAACAATGCAGCTCTTTGTTCTTTATTTGTAGTTCCACTGTCTGGCAACTAACAGAAAAATATAGCTTAATAAGAAATTGAATCTGGTCCACTCAATCAAAATATTGAGCCCATATTAATTATCTGTAACAACCACTTAGTTTACATTCAGAAATTAGGAACTTTTCCCCCACTTAAAGAAACTATCCTGATCCAGAGGAGGGAAACATCCCACCTCCATCCTATGTTTGCCAGCAATGTGAAGTCTCTGTGTAGGAAATGAAGGCAGACAATTTGCTGCTCCAGAGCTTGGAAAGAGAAAGTGGGCACACACCAGATTCCATATCAGCTTTTCAGGAGCAATTCACCATTCCAGGGAAAGACTGGCAGGATTTGCACCACACACATCTAGGGCCTGGCTCTGCACTGTCATCTGCCTGTAGTTTCCAGTAGTTCTGTCATACTCTAAACAGTTACTGGAAGATTCAAAGAACCTGTATTTTCATGGAAAAGTGTATATAAAAAGAAGAAAATTTGCCCCAGGACCACATAGAAATTGCAGATCCTACTTAGTAGGAATTAACATGTCAGCTCCTACAGGATGGCTACAGAATCCAAATACAAAAGAGGATTAGACCATGCTAATTTTCTTGCAGAAGACATTTGTCATCTTTACAGAAACACAACATTAAGTATTAAAGTCTGTGTATCTTAATAGCATTTCAGTTCTAAATTCATAATTTAAACCAAGCATGGCAGCATGGGATCTGTTTGTGGCAGTGCCAGTCTCTTGGTGAAAACAAGGAATTCCATGCCCATCCTACACCAGCTTATAATTTAATGCATGCAACACCCAAGAGGCTGACTGAGAAAAGGAGGTGGCTGGGTTCTGCTCTGTGCTGATCTGAAACCCCTTGGAGTTTTCCTTTAAATGGAATCAATTTTGTCATGCCGAGCCTGTATTCCTCACGAGTGCACTGATATTCTTGTTTGTAGTTTACAGTCATACAAACAGAAATATTTCCATGCATGACCAAGCCAAAACTGTTTATCATCTCGTCCCACTCTTTCTCCCAGAGCTGGGGATCCAAGCCAGCAGCAGGACGTGGATTTAGGTCAGGCAAATCAAGCGTCACGCACCAGCCAAGCGCTCGCCTGCGCTCCTGCCAACTGCAGACTGAATTCTGCAGCCCCAAGCCCAGCAACACCCTGCTCTACTCCCTCTCAGGCCTGCTGAGACATTCAGTGTTTGTAGTTGAAACCCAGAGCATTTTAATGCCACAGGTGGAAATGTAACAGCTGCACCTGTATATATGACTGAGTGAAATAAGGGAGTTTGTAATGAGGGTGGTATGGGGTTTTTTTTTTTTTGTTGGGTTTTTTGGCTGCTGTTGTTTTCGTTGTGTTTTGGTTTTGGGTTTTTTAATGTCATTACAGTTCTCAAGAGTGCTTTGAGCACAGTAAGTCTGAGAAGCAGCTTTCATACACTAGGCATAGCACATTTTTCAGAGCTGCTGTCTGTTAAGCCAAATATCTTCTCCTAAGGGGACCTGAGAGACTCAGAGCTGCCAGGGAAAGGTGCAATGGCCAAGCAGCAATGACAGAAGCTCCAGCTGGAATCAGCAGCTCTAAATCATTCATTTCTAGATCTCTTGTTAAGAGAGATTGGTATGAAGAAAATGAGGACAGAGAGGTGTGTTTTGAGGCACATGAAGCCAACTGAAACATTTTCTACTGCACTTTGCTAATGCAATTTTTGCTGCTCTTAATATCTTCCATGAGTCTACAGAGAACCAGGCTCAGAAACACAGGAGATTAAGGATTGCAATATTTTCATTTTTGTGCTGACAGGCTTTTGGCATAATCTTTGGTAGGCTTGATTTGCTACTCTGACTTGCAGCATTGCCTGACTTGGAGAAAAAACAACATAAAAAACTCTATCTGACCTCTCTGACCCAGGGGCAGGCATCAGTTTTGTAGCTGCTCACACCTGTGGCAGTGATTCTGCACATCTGGACTCATTCAGGATCCAGGCAGAGGTGAACTACCCTGGATGCTTGAAGAGGGGGAGAGTTGTTTGGGTTGGATTTCTTCCCTCCCCATCACTGCCAAAATTTTGGCTCAGTGGAGAAATAAAGGTTCAAACAGAGGCAAACCCCATATTTTGTTAATTTTTATAACAAAGAACACACACGATCCCATAAACCTTCTTTGCTAGAAAAACCAGTCACACAAAACAGTAAAAGTAGGTGTTTTAGGTGCCTTGATGCAGATGAAACAATACAAAGATACAAAGTGCAACCTGAAGCATTATCCTAAATGTATTTCATCAAGGAAAGAAACAGGCACTGCTGGCCATCAATTTAAATAACGCTATTTTAGCCATAACACAGAGCTCTGATTTAATATATCTTTTTTATGAATAAGCAAATAGACTACAAAGATTATTACACTTTGTTACACATAGATTATTTCTTATGGAAGCTTTTGACATTCCTATTAAGATAATTTTTTGGCTCTTTCTGCAAGTCCAAGACTGAACAAATGTAACACCTACCACTGGAAAGGTCCAAACCAAAACCAAGGCATGCATGCTCCCACTGAAAGAACGGAGTTTCCATGATATTAAAATGGAATTATTCTGCTTCTTGCTGACCAGTCAAACATCAAACTGATCCATCAGACACCAACACAGGCTTTTCACTTACTTTGCTTTTTCCAGAAGTTTTATTGCTTCTTCTCTTCTATCCTGGTCCAGATACAGTATTGCCAGCTCCAGCAAAGCATTTGGAATTAGATAATGGTCATATTTTATCTTCTTCTCACTGCATTGGAAAAGAAATAGCCTAGAGACCTTGAAATGATATATTGTTTCCTTCATTTAACAGCTCCAAACACAAATACATAGGAGATTAGCTAAGATCAGAAGCAGCAATCAATCTCTATTACAACACTTGTCATGTTCTCTATCTGAAACTCCCTTCCCTATTAAATGTGTATTTTGCATAAGCATCCTACACAGTATGTATAATCTCAGGATTAGAAAATAATGCCTTTATGATCAGGGAAGTGTTAGAAAAGATGACAATATCATGAGTTCTATCCATGTGAGCCAACAAATAGAGGTGTCATTCACCACATGATGTGCAGAGGTTCCCAGTGCAATCATGTCTTGCAGAGTGCATTTGGCTTTTTGGGTACAGCTTCCTCATGACTGGGAAGAGGAAGGGGGCAATAAAAGCTAAGTGGTAACTGAAAAATGTTGAGCACCTACAGTCACCAGAAAAAGAGAAAATGCCTCAATAAAAAATTATTTAAAAATAAAAATAAAAATAGAAGATTTGAAATTCTTCAACATACAGCTAACAACAGTGGAAATTAAAATTGAAATACCTTGAAGCAAGCACTAAAGATACTTCAGTTCTCTCCCTTCTATTCATATCATGGTTGCATCTCCTCTTACTTGAAACTCAAGAGCTCTGCTACATGCCAGGTATGAAAACTTACTTTAAATAGATGTAATTAAAATGGTCTTCTGCTTCTGAGATCTTGCCCAAATGCTTGAAGCATAATCCCTTTAACAGTTTTATCACGCACCGGTCATCTGCCAGTAGTTCTGTAGCTGCAGGAGGAAGTAAATGGCACATTTTAGAAAACTCTAAAACAGAGGAGACTTTTCTGCCTCTGGGGAACTTTTCAAAGGTAAGTGTGAGTATAGTCCATCTACTGAAACACAGGAAAGAACTAGTTGGTGGATTTAATTTAAAGCAGAGACAAACACACATCAACCTTTTCCTAAATTGATCGAACTTTGCCCAAACATTGTTGGGCTGTTCTTTCCTCCCTACTCCAACTGTCTTACAGCTCTGACACCTAAAAACTAATTTAAGGTGTCAATTTTGTAAATACTGTAGTCCAATTTACAATCACTCAACCCTTTGCCTTTATTGCCCTGTAGATCTCTTCTGCTTCCTGACTTGTAGTCACTTGGCCTATTCATGGGTAAGAATTTTATCAATTCTCTACCTTCATTTGGCTAAATAAAAAAATATGAAAATTTGCTACCTGTACCTCACACCTTACCATACCTTCTTTGGAGTTTACACTTCTGAGAGTCCAGAGTCTTACCAGCTTCATCTAGCTCTAAGTCCTTACTATCAACACTCTTTCTCCATCAGAAAATTTCTGCATAATATATATCAAAGAAAACTTCTGGGCTTTTCATAGCCAATCCACATAGGCAGCTTACTCTTAAAAGTTTACAGGCAAAATCTTCAGCTTGGTTGCTCATTTCCAATTAATTAAATATGGCTGAAAACAGCAAGTCAATATTTGGAACAGGCAACACTTTAAATTGTTGGCATGCTTAAAATATATCCCACTTTTCAATTACATGTCCTCATAGTGTTCTACAAACATGAATCTGCTACAAATCCCTGCAAATGCAGCCTTAGCGACAATTTGCCAAATAAGAAAAAAAGGGAACAGGGAAATACTTCACTTATTTAAAATGGTGAAACAAAATGGGTAACAAAGAAGGTGAAAAGCTCAAAGGCCTTTTTCTAAGACATCACCTTCACTGAAAATATTTTCCCATTCTCTTTTTCAATTAATTAAAAAGAGAGAGTTTTAGCCAGTCTTTCAGGCAACCCTTTCAAATCTTGTGTAGCTCCCTGCACAGAAGTCAAAGGCCCTAGAAAAGACTGCAATGCAGTGTTTTAGCCTATATTCCTTTGTCAACAGGGGCTTGATCCCTTTGCAGGAAGGTTGTATATAATAGTAATAAGATCAAATATTGGTCAAGGAAAAACTCTGAGAAATGCTGTGCAGACTGTTTGCACTCCCACAGGAGCTGGGAAAGACTGACAAGAAGTAAACACCAATTCAATTTTCTCATGGATAGCTAATTAAGAAACAGAGATGGAATGTGGTAGCAGGGCCTGTTTCAGTTCAATCCCATGTTGTGCTCATTGACAGGAAGGCCATCCCTGGTGTCCTGGATTTCTACAGCACACTGGTGACACCAGAACATTCAGCCCAAAGGTCATATCACAAACTGACAGCACTTTCAAAACAGAAAACCAACTCCTCTCCTATTTATCCTTCAAAATTGAGGATAACAAAATCTGAGGATAACAAAGCTTCAGGATCCAAGTAATCAAGTCAATGCATATGCTGATTTTGATCTAGCAAAATAAACAGAGATTTATCACATGTCATGAACCATTCCTACACACCTGTGGATGGAAAATCACTTGCTATAAGTTATTGTTACATTAAAAATAAAAAATATACCTACCTGCATAAACAGTTTATGGTTTCATTATCTGTGTTTCTCCTGTGACCCAATTAACTTTACTAATGAGTGTGCCTCTATTCACAGATAATATCTCTAGCTATTGTAGTGCAAAAATAACTACTTAAATCCTACCACTGGTTACCTGAACTTCTTGCCAGTGCTTCTTCTGCTTCATTTAAAGTCTCTAACATGCCTTCTGTTAAGTTGGGACATTTTCCAATTACAGCATAGCCATTCCAGATATACATCATTTCCTGGGGTCAGGGAGAAATGACAACACCATTAATTACAGCACTGGATAGATGTAGTTGTCTGTCAAATAATTCAGTTTATCTCTGCATGATAAAAAGTTACAGGTTACTTAAATAAAGTCAGTTTGTCAAAATGTATTTTCATTGCAACTGGAAACTGGTTACACTGTTTTTTAGGACAAATTAGCCCTGGAAGACACCTCAAGAGCCGCTTACTGCACACAATGCAAAGGAGATTGCTTGAACAGAATACAAACATATTCTCACTTATAGAAGCAGGCAAGTAGCAACAAAATAGACTTATAACATTCATGGCACATGGCTAATTGCCCCTTCATGAAGGTCTCCTCTCGTTTTTCAGTTCTATCCTAGAAAAGGCAGTAATAAATACCCATAAATAACTGCAATTTACTGCTTCCACAGAAATAGCATGAAATCTCAGGACAGCAAAATAAACCAAAAAGAAAACCAAACCCTCTAACCTTTAAGCCAAGTTTCAAGCAAACAGACAGAATTTTAAATCTGAACTGTAAACCTCTTACATTCCTCAGGTTCGTTTGATGATCCCAAAGAAAGTAACTTCTTTATTATTCAACTGTTCTTAGAGTAGATTTTATTAAAAACTATTGGCTGAATTCCTATTCCTATTGAGGTTCTTGGAGTACATCAGCAAATGTGCCCATTGCTACTACCAATCACAAAGATGAGAATACTGTATAGGCTTACAACTGGCCTTCACGATGCATTATTTAATCATAAAATCACAAAATATCCCGAGTTGGAAGGGACCCACCAGGATCATTGATTCCAGCCCAATAGCACCCCAAGAACCCCACTCTGTGCCTGAGAGTTCTTGAGCTCTGTCAGGCTGGTGCTGTGCCCATTCCCTGGGAGCCTGTTCAGAGCCCAGCCACTCTCTGGATGAAGAACCTCTACCTAATACTCAACCTAAACCTTCCCTGACACAGCCTCACGTCATTCCCTCAAGCCCTGTCACTGATCACCAGAGGGAAGAGATCAGTGTTTAATATATTTATTCTATTTATTTACATGACTTTATCTACATGTGATAATTTAAAGTATTTGGATAAAATTTATATATAGAATACTGGATTGTGGAACTATGGCACAAGAAGCTGTCAGGCTAGAATAGTTGAAACAGCATGCTAACCCCAGTCACTGTTGCTTTCACCATCTGGTCTCTGTTGATTGGAAAATCTGTGCTGAGCTTACTGGACCTAGTGCAGATTCATTAACAAGGTTTTCAAACAGAAGTATTCAAACCACATTTATTAAGCTAAATCTCTGAGCTAAGACTTGCTTGAGGACTCACTCTTTCCAGCAAGTCTCCTGATAATGAAAAGAAAAATCCTGGAGATGAGATTCTGTCCCCAGTTCCACACGCACAAAGTGCTTTTATCTGTTCAGCTGCGGCATCTGCTGCCTCGGAAACGCAACTGCACAGCAGCCAAGGACACAGTGCCCAGCCAGAGAGCTCCTGGGACAGAAACCTGCTCTGTCACAATCCCATCAGGATAGCCCAGCCAAACCCCAGGTGTGTACACTCCTTCCTCTCTGAAACCTGAAAGGCACATCAAAGTAACCTAATTATTTCTCTCGCTTCAGTCTGACTAGTGGAACGTGCCCCCTGGTGAATACCCACGCTCTGCTGTAACAGTTATTTCAAGAAGCACAGTCTCACATACCCCTGGTAGGCTGGGGAGTGGTCTCCAAGAGGCTCTCCTTGTTCTGGCATTTTCTTTAAGAGCATTTACTAATTATCCCTCTCTTTCTTTAAAACACAACAGCTCAAAGCTTTGCAAGCGTTAACACCACCGCACTTGGCAAATCCCTGGACTCAAAACCCTTTTATGTTCTTTTTCACATGTTCTTTGTAGACAGATTTTTGTAAGTGCAATGGGTGCCTCATGCAACTGGCCACAGGGAACAGGTCAGCATTACAGAGAAAAAGAAATTAAACAAAAAGCCCAGCAGCTGCAGTGGTTTTCTGGGGTGGCCAAAGGAGTCAGTTGTTTCATCCCAGCACCCGTGAGCTGCTCTGGAGAGCACCAAACTGCAAACAATCAGGGGCACATTAAACAGCTCCTTACATGCAGCCCCCAAACCTTCCATTGTTTCCTTGACACCACCCCTCCTTGTACCTTACAGCCCTCTGTTAGCAAGTGACACGACAGAAGAGACCCAGGGCAAAGTTCCTCCGAAGGGAACCAAAAGAAAGCTGTTGGGAGCACGCTGCTCTATAGCTGGAATAATGAGTTACACATGCAACACATTTACGTGTCACAAACAGCTGGCTGAGTTCCCTGTGGCTGGTGCATGCCCCAGTTTTACAGCATTCCTCGCATTCATCTGGCTTTGCTTTGGGAACATTCCAGTCTCCTGCAGAGGTTTTACCTTAGAAACACGGAAAGATACTATCCCAATTATCTTGGGTTTATTTCTCTACATTACAAAAACGTTGAAAAGGGGATGTGTGTGGATATTGGATGTTTCTAACTTACCAAAGGTGGGACAGGCAAAGGAACAGGGTTTGAGGAAAGATACCGTCGTGCTTTCCGAATTGCAAACTTTTCCGTGGGCAGAGATTTCCCTGCAATTTTCAGTTTCAGACTGGGAACAATCCTGAAAGTTTAAAGGAAAGCATAAGGAATTTTTCCCCTGTGAACCTCTGAGATGAAGACATTCAAACTTAAATACAGAAAAAAAAAAAAAATCAAACCAAGGAGAACTTAAAAAAGCTGTCACACACTGGGCTATTGCTACCTTGGGGAAGCTGAGCAACACATACTCACAAAAGCTGTCTTTATGCAGGGCACGTTTATCTCTAGGCTTCCTCTTTAATCAAGCAGGAGGAGAGGGACTCTTCCCCACTGAAAGATTAAATTATATGATGCACCTGACTCATAAAGGGCTCATCTCTCTTCATAGACTGAGAAAGAGGCAAACTAGCTTTCGTCTTCCCATTCTCCCAAAGAGTGAAACTATTTGCTTTATAATGGATTCCAAATTCAGTGAAATCTGTTTATAATGATTACAAAAGACAGAGAAAACTTGAAAAGAGTAATGTAATCACATTTTAAAAAATAGATTTCATATAAAAATTCCAAATCCTAAAGTAACCAAATTTTCTTTGCCCCAGCAAGCCTTTTGAGCTTAAACATTACATTAACACAGTGAGGTTATCTCACTGTGTTTATAATGCATAGATTCACTTGCACATTTAATTATTTCTTACTTCTCTAAGACTCAGAACCAAAGAATAAAGTTGTGTTTATGCTCCCACTAAGGAAGAACTTATCTTGCAGCACAATCCATTGAAGGCTTTCACATCTTAAATTCCATTTTGATTAAAGGAAGCAACTGAAAAAGAATGCATTACATGGAACTGCAGCAGCCACTGTATGGCCAGGAGAAATCTGCTGTCCAAACTCAGGGTCCACTTTAGTTCTAAAGGATGTTTAACTCTACATTTTCCTACAAATCCAATGCTATTTGCATAATTCTTCAAATCTGGATAATGAATAATTTTACCTCTCTTCCCCCAACACTGTGATATGAAAAGATAGTAAATGGTTGTAACTGTGAGTTTTGCAAATTTTACCTAAATAATTCAACTTCGCTGTCTCCAAAAGGACTGCAGTCATCTGGTCCAAACATACTGAGATAAGCAGCTTTCATGTAAATGTAAGTAGCCTGCAAATGCAATGAAGAATATCTATACAGAAAAAATGAATTTACAGCATCACCTTTATTCACATAAAGCCCAAAACAGCAACATAAAGGGAAGAAGTTGCTGGTTTTGCTCACAGTCTTACAAAAATTTAAGTAAGAGATAAGTATTTTAGAAAGTGAGTGTAGAATATTGTTTTTAAATCATGTGTTTGCTTAGTATGTATCAGCTTATAGTTTGTGTCCAAATTCCAAGAAAAAAATCTCATGCTTGAGTAAAGTGAGTTTTTAATACTGTTAGGAACACATGCTAGAAAACCTAAGATAAGGTCTTGCTCAAAGAAAAAAAAAAATATTATACAGTCTCTGTGTCAAAACTTGGTAACATATCCCACATAGTAGGTTCTAGAAAATAGTCACTCCCTGGAGTTCAGAAGAGCAGACTTTGGCCTCTTCATGGATCTGTGTGGAAGAGCACCATGACATAAAGCCCTGGAGGGAAGAGGCGCCCATAAAATCTGGTTAATATTCAAGGATCACCTCCTCCAAGCCCAGAAGCAACACATCCCAAAAAAAGAGGAAGTCAGGCAAAAACTCCTGGAGGCCCATGTGGGTGAAAAAGGATCATCTCAACAAGCTCAAGACACAAAAAGGAAACCTAAAGAGGGTGAAGGGAAGGACAGGTAGCCTGGGAGGAATACAGAGAAATTGTCTGAACAGCCAGGGATCAGGTTAGGAAAACTAAAACTGATGTCTGGCTAGGGTGGAAAGAGCAAAAAGAAAAGACTCTATAGGTATGATGGTGATGAAAGGAAGAAGAGAGAAAATGTGGGCCCTCTTTGGAAGAAAACAGGAGACAAGGTTACCCAGGATCTGCAGAAGGCTGAGGAACTGACTTTTTTTCCTCAGTCTTCACCATCAAGTGCCCCAGCCTCCCTCCCCAAGTCACAGAGGGCAAAGGCAGAAAATGTGAGATAAACTGCCCAGGGCAGGAGAAGTTTGGGTTCAAGACCATCTAATGGACCTGAAGGTTCACAAGTTCATGGATCCCAAGGGAACTGGTGAATGACGTTGTTAAGCCACTGCCCATCACATCTGTGAAGTCAAGCCAGTCCAGGAAAATTCCCACTAACTGGAATAGAGGAAACACAACCCCCATTTCTAAAAAGGCAAAAAGGGAACAGAAATGGAGGAATGCTTGCAGGGCTCTGGATTAAAGAGCTTCTCCCTCCCAGATGCAGAGGGATAGGCGCCACTTCTAATTGCATTTATTACCCTGGAGGCACCACCGTGGCTAACCTCACTCATCAGCACAGGAGCTTTTATCCACAGCATAATGAAAGAAATGGCAACTTGCACCATTAATTGCAACATTTGATGACACAACCAGTCAATACACAGCATCTTTAACAAGCTGCTGTTCATCCACCAGTTGGGCCCAAAAGATTTCTGCTCGCCCACCATCTCTTCAAATTTGAATGTTTGCAATTCACATCATCCTGTAGCAGCCACAGCAGGCCAGGTTTTACTTTATAGTCTGCACCTTCAAAGCTACAAAAAGTCAACTCAATTTGCTTGAAAGTTCATAGATATTATGGGGCCTCCTGCTCTCTTGCTCTGCTGAACCTACCTTTGACCAAGTGTTTTCCTTGCTCAGCAGGTCTGCGTAGAAAAAAGCCATCTTCCACTGGCGCTTGTAGGTGAAGCACCACATCAGCTCCCAGTAGCACATGTGGTGAAACTGCTTCCAGTACTGCTGAGCTTCACAGCATTCCTCATACCTACTGACTGCCTGCACACAGAGATTGCCAAACACTGCCTTAGTCAGGTCTAAATGCACAGACAGAGGAGCTGTCACACACTGGGGCTCTAGATCTGCCTGCATGGCTCCTGCAGCTTCCAAATTATTGACAGCCCAGGGTGTCCCAAAATCCCATCTGCTGGCTTCACACAAGAGATTCTTGGTTGCACAGTTATCCTGGTGTCAGCAAGTTTACCCTGCCACAGAGCTTTCCATTCCTGGAAATTATGTTTCTGAGCATACTCAAAATTAATCTTGTGTCTCGGGAAATTAGGAAACTGAAGGCAGAGGACAGATGCTCAGTTGGCTTTTATTGCTGCACTTCCACGGATTTCAAGGGAGCTATTGCCCTGCACACCAGCTGATATTCTGTCTCAGAGTATTTTGGATGTGCAGTCTTCATCTCAATATTTTTTTTTCAAGTCTTTTATGACTCTCAGTTCACACTGAAGGCAAAGAATTACCACTGGGTCTCACTAAAGACACAATCTGCTACAGGATTAGGAAGACAGTGATAAAACTGTGTTATTAATCCTGGTGGACTAGATTATCACCAAAAATTGGGAGAGGTAGCAAAATGAAGTGGAGAAAAAAGTTAGTCAAAATACTTTACAAAATTCCTATTTGTAATTCAATAAACTATGAATTACATAGAGGCCAAATCCAGAGGAAGCATTAGCCAAAAAGGAAATAGCATTCCTGCAGGAATTTTTCCAAAGCTTTTAAAATTTACTTTTGAAATTTACTTGAAATTAGTAAGCAAAATGATTACTTACCGCATCAATATTACCCTTTAGTGTTTCTATCCTGCCTGCAAAAAACAGGAATATGGCTCCCTGTAATAAATAATAATAGAAATACAAGTATTCTATAACAGTTTTCAATCTGACCATACAGTCTAGAACTTTGATTTTTGGCACAAAAGCATTAAATGATCACACCAAATAAATTATGATTCATTTTACCTTTGGATAGCGTGCCAAGTAAGGCTTAAGTAGCTTTTCTGCCTCCTCAACATTTCCTTTTCCTGTCCCTAAAATGTATAAGAATACAAGTGATAAAAATAGTTAGAAAACAAAGGAAAAAAAGAACTGGAATGCAAGGTGCTGATTTTCCATCCTCAGTTGGCCAACATGTTGGTTGCTCTCTCCACTAAGTCAGGCATAAATACAGGTTGGAGCTGCACTAAGGCAGCAGCAGGAAGCCCTGAAAACATTGTGCTTCCTGACTTGAAAACTCAGGCACAGACAAACACATTTGGTAGCATGATTTAGCAGGAGATAACACAGAAGTACACATTAGCAGGAAGCTGTCACCTCCCAAAGAAAATCCAATGTCAACAAAGCAATTATCACTTACAGCCATTATTTTAACCTCCCCAGTAATCACCTGGCTAAAACAGATTTAGTTCTCACAAGTTTCTTGGCCATCCCATTATCTTCCTTCTCACGTGTTAAACAAACCTCCATCTTGAAAACTGAAACATGCTTTTCAGCTCTGATCATTACTGTAAAATTACCCACAAATGAGCTACTTTTAATCTGGTTACAAACAAACAATTCACCAACAAATAGGTGATGGAATCATCTTTTTCCCCTTTGTGTCCCACCAGAACGAATCAAATCCAAGAGTTATTATAAACAATCTTACCTAACACAAAGGTCATGAAAGTATGATAGCAAAGCAACAGCATGGTACACAGCACCGACCTAAAGCTGTATGATGATGCTCCTTCTTGAAGCTGCAGCAGACCATGTTCCTGTGCAAACAGAGGGAGGGGGACAACGTGTTGGAAAAGAACCAGGGCTGTGTTTTGCTGGCTTAGCTTCTGCTCACTCACCAAATTCCCCAAAAGGCACTGACAAATTCCTCTAAAAGGCACTGATTGCTTACACAGCAATCAAAGATAGAATACACCTATTCATTTATCTAATAGTTTCTCATGGAGTTACTGCTTAGCCTGGAAAACATCTGGTGACAGAGCAGCAACTTGGGATGTATTACATAGTTAACATAAGAAAACGAGAGACAACTTATCACTGTGACCCAAGTGCTGCTAAACTGCATTCCAGAAACAAAACACTGGGTTCTGAAAAGCGAGAAAAAACCCCACACATCAGCATTATACAGTGTATTCTTTTTTTTTACTGTGGTTCACTGCACAGAAGAGTTAAAGGATCAAGAAAATAAAATCTGCAACAAGCAGAGCAAAAGATGTCAGGGCAAAAAGACATTTTAAAGCATGCCAAGAACAAAAGGAGCTTTGCAATGATGTTGGCCCACTACATCCAGTGGAAAAATATGATGAAAAGAAGAGTATTTCTGTTCCCTTTGGGAAGAACTAAAGCAATCAAGTATAACATTGTGTTCATAGTCAATGACAGCATGATGGATAACCAACTTAAGGGATTCAGGTTCCTGAGGCAAGAGCATTTATCAGCCCATTCTAGGACTAGCTCCATGATATCAACAGCACGAATAGAAATGTGCAGATGTATCAAACAAGAGATCTGCCCACCTGTAAATATGCACAGTAAGATATCCACTATGTGCTGGGACAAAATCTGTTCAAAAGTTGCTCTGTCACTGCACTGGAAGGTCACTGGGACACGATGTGTGTGACTACAAGGACACCTTTCAAACCAGCTCCACTATAAATAGGAACCCTGAGGGATGTCAGTCAGAGGCACCAGGAAAGGCACGGGGAGAGCCCTCGGAGCAGATCCCAGCACAGATTTACATCTTTTGTGTGTCCTTGTTGACTGAGGGGTGTTACACCACCACGCCTTTATTGCTTGCTGTGTAAACACTGAAGCCTGTAATCATACTCTCATTTTCCTCAGACATCTATTTTTGCACTTAACTAGTGCAGTTAATTGTTTTCACATAAATACAGGGGGGGAGTTGTGATTTTGCTTCTCTTTTATCCTTTTATTTTTTAAAACTCAATGTATTACATTAGTTACTACTACAAGGAAAAATATGACTCATATTTGCAGATAATTATTATAACATCTAGTTGGGACAAAATCATGAAAATACTGACTTGCATGTCACTACAGAAGAAACTAAAATATATTGAAATCATTACAGAAACTCAGTGACTTAATGGAAATCAAGTACTTAGCAAAATAAAACCAGCTTCATTTTCTGCTGAGAGGAAAATTTGATTGATACAAATAATTAACAAAATATGATATATTCTTCAAATTGCCCAGATGAAACCCACAAATATTTGTATTTTTAAAAAGTATCACTTCAAGGTAAAAGCAAAATAAAACATTCTGTGGAATGAATTTTGGCAAAAAAAAATTCCGAAGTATCTTTCCAAAAGTACATTTTTTTGCAATGAAAAATCTTCAGGCTTGATATTTCATTGAGCCTTTACTGACACCAGGCCTTACAGTATTTGGTATCTTCCATATTATATAAAAAAAAAAAAAATTAATGTGACTAGCACTAAGAATGATTCAAACAGACTTTGTCATATAAAATCATGTAACCTTTCTCAAGTTGATCTGAATTATATTTTGGCCTCAAAAGCATATATGAGTGCAGCCAAACACAAAGTTATAATCTGTATGGACAAGGAATGAGCCCACACCCACCTTACACAGGATTGCATCCTGGATAGCAGTAACTGGATTAAGAATATTGCCCATTCATCAGAAGAGGGTTGCAAATCTGACACCCTTAATTCTAAATTCTTGAACTGAGTAGTTACACAGGCATGAGAAGCTCACTGAGCAAGTTAGTTCACTCTGTGGAATGTCCATAAGCCTATCTAGTCCAGCAGAGCTATTAAAGGCTGTTTACTTTTCACTCTGCCACCTGAATATCCCAAACTTTCTGTATTAAAGTAATAACAATCAGTAGAAGACACAGCCTAAATAGAAGAATCTAGAAATAGTTATTATTAGTATTATAACACTTGCTTGTAGAACACACTACAGCAAAGCTGCTTCTCCTCAAAAAAAACCTCTTGCAAACTGCTTCTCTTACAATGGGATACCCAGAAAATAGGAATATGAAGGGTGTCACTGGGAATCATGTTTTACATCCCACACTCCCTAGCTGGCCTCCTGAGGCTCCCTCTGTGTCTGGCTAAGGCAGAGGTGCTCCTCCAAGGACCAGCTTGGCACAGTAGCCTGGACCAGGCACATGAATCACGTTTTCAAGCACCACCCTTTCTCCACAGGGAGCCTACAGGGATTAGCCAACAATTCCCATCAGCCAAGGGAGTGCCAGGAGCTGGGCAATGTGAGGCTTTCCAGGATCAGACAGAGGATCTGGGAACAAAATCACTAGCAGCTACTTGAGCCTAAGGAGTAACTCTGCAAACACACTGCACTCATAAGGGACTGGCACCAGTGAGTACATTATATTTAATTGTCAGGACACACCTTCTAACCATAAATGACCCATAACTATCTTCCACACCTATGTCACAACTGATAGAAGCAATCCCAGAACACCAGGAATGAGCCTCTAAATAAAGTCTATTACAGGGCATTTTGTAATAATATAAAACAGATGTCAAGGCAGTAAGTGTTCATAATTTTTCCAGAAAGACATTTTTGTAATTTCCCTACCTGACACTAACACATTTCAGTTGTATTTCCACACAAAGCATCAACTACTCTGAAGGATATAAGGCAGAGCACAGAGCAGATGTGATCCAGTGTGGTAACTCAGCATTCTGTGCAAGTTCCTCACGACATCTCACAATCTAATTCCCCAGACTGTCACTACATTATATT